>NW_026459282.1:0-76676 GCF_021730395.1 Mercenaria mercenaria | reverse complement strand
CAAGTTATGCGATTTCCTTTGTTCATCGCAAACTTTATATAAATAAATTGGTTTTCATTGTACCGTTAAAACCGATGTATTTGTCATTCATAAGTTGTTGAACTGTATACATTTAGTAATTATGAACAAAAGCATAAAACAATAAAACAGAGATAATTTGACAACCCTGTATACAATACTATCGCTTTTAACTATTTGATTATTTAGAAGGAAACATTAGCCTAAGAGTTATTGTTATAAATCAACGCCATAACCGTTTTTTACGAGTTGCCAAAAAATAACCACCGAATACTTACTGTAGTTAAACTATAGAATTTCACTAACACCGCGCCACATTGTCTCAACCGTCGTTAATTTTGATCATCATATCATGATGGATAGATAGCCTTCAAGTAACTTATAAGAATTTTTGACCTTGTCATGGCGTAATAACACCTGTTTTTATCTACCTGGGAAGGTATTCATTTCATAAAAATCGACGTGGTCTTTTTTCAAGTGCAGTTATATATATACACCTTTTTAGTTTTGTTTTTTGCCTTCACTTATTGTTCTTTGATAGCTTGTTTAGCGCAAAGATTGCAATGTTTATATTTTAGTCTACGAACACGAATCTCACAGGTAAAAACTTTCAGCAGATGTAATTCAGTTAGTATACTTATTAAAATATTATGTATTCAGAAAAGATCGTCCATGTATTTTGATGTTTATGTTGATTGATCAATTTAATCCAAAAATATATAATACACATTTAAAAAACTAATATTCGCTCATGTTCGGTTATTTATGGTGGTACAGGGCCTGAAACAGATCGCGTGTAAAAAATTACAATAATAACGTGCTTATTGCCACTATATGATTTACTTCCAGAGTAAGTTCTTGCTTTCTTTTTCAGTTTGTTTATTAGATATTGGTAATTCTAAGGGCCTCTATGATGGAGTAGCGTTTTGTTCCTCGGGCATCTTCGGTATTCGGTGGTTCCCCGATGGTTACAGCTCGACCTGAACATTCTTGTATGACACATCGCCAATACGTTTTTACTACTTTATCCTTACGACTTCTGTCCTTATTAAAAATATATCCATCAAACACAAGTTGTAACTTTCCTTTTTGTGAAGTAACGAACTCCATCACTATGGACGAAGATGAAAGTGTTTTCACTCCTTTTGTACATGTATTCAATTATATTCATTCTATTGTGACGATAAAGGAAATCAATACTTGGAGCATTTCATCGTTCGATTATACGTGCTCTTAGACTTATTCTACAAGAACGTAAATACTTATTAATTATAATCGTATGATCAAAATTATGAATTATTAATTATGATCATAAAATTATTTTCGGTCAATTTATTGTAAAGATGTTCAATAGTCGGATCATTTAGGGCATTTAGAGTTTATAATGAAAATCGTATGATCAAAATCACGATCGTATGATAATCGTATCGTAAATTATTTTCGACAATAAATGCGACAAAACGCCGACACGACACTATGCGACATGTCGATCTTTTGTTGCATCGATCAATTCTCGCGTCGGCGTTTTGTCGTGTCGATGTTTTGTCATAGACCCATTATACTTTATATACTGTACGTGAACATAAAGCTACATCACAGTTGAAAGTATCATTGGAAAAATACAAGTATCATCACGGCACACTATCTTAAAGTCATACTTGGTACATATTCAGGTTGTATAGGGTCGACAGTCAGATTCGTATTACAATATTTACAGCAGAAACACATTACATAAAAATTGCCGACGGTTAAGTTTATTTCCGAAAATCTTCGTGAATCTCCGTAAATCTCTGAGAGCCTCATCTCGGACAGCGCTAAAATTAGAAATTAGCGGTCTTGCGAGAGCGCTAATTCACGTCCACGCATTAATTAGATATTTCACCAAAAATTGCGTTTGCGCTAAATTTTTGCCGCGCTAATAAATGTACGCCTACAGTATTTCCTATACAGCGCAAATCTATTTCTGATACAAGACTGAAACCTGCTCTGACCTATGAAAGTTGTCAACAAAGTGACCAATGCAATGTGAATTTGGGCTGCACACCGAGTACACAAGAGTTACATGTAGATCAACTGCCACATGAAAATCCAACATCAGGTTTAGATGTGCTTGTGCAAGCGGTGGATATAGTAGGCGCCAGTAAATCACAGAGTAGATCTGAAAGTATATCACCACATGTTCAAGAAGCAATTAAACTACCTGTTGTTAAGGAGAGTAAAAAGAAACAAGTTAGACTTAGTGATAAACTGTCCGACCTTGTAACATCGAATATGAGCATATGATGTGAATTGTTGAAATCGAAAACGTTGTACAATTTACCAGTTTATTACTTGTTCAAGTGTTGAGTTGTTTACAGTAATGTCGACAGTTAGCATCCTTAAACTGAATTAATATGTTATAGAAATTATCTCTCATATTTGTTGAATGTCTTTATTTGTACTGCTAGTCAAACTTGATCTTAATATATGAATCTATGAATGTCTTTATTTGTACTGCTGGTCATAATTGATCTTAATATATGAATCTATGAATGTCTTTATTTGTACTGCTGGTCATAATTGATCTTAATATATGAATCAATGTTACATAACATGTCGGGTTAGTTTTTATAATTTTGAAAACTTAAAAAAGCAACGTTGTGTAGTAGGGTAGAGTATAAGGGCGTACTTATACTGCATTGCTATTGAATAAGCTTTTATAGCGACGTGTACCTAGAATGTCCGCCGGAAGTATTTTCAGTCTGTTACAATTGTGAATTCATTTCTTTTTTAGGATCACAAGGATGTCGATGGAACAGAGACGATGGTAACAATCAAGAATTGTGTTATCAAGGGATACCATGATTTTAAAATAAGACCGCCGTTGCAGTTAACCTTACGAGTAGATAGAGAGTACACAAACATCCATGATGTCAGTGCATGTCTAGTATGGCTCCCGGATACCGTTAGTGGTGATCAGCTAAATCTTGAGACAGATTCTAAAAGAGGTCTACGGCTTAAAGACATCCTTGGTCTACCATGCGGGCATGCCCCACGAGGCATTGCTCCGGCGTTTAGATATATTTTAGATTGTGGGGGGGAGAATTGAAGCAAAGGCTACAGGTGATCCTGTGCCTAGTTTTTACCCATGGCCAGATGTGAAAGAAAAGGGACGGAGGTATTGTTATACCGAGTGACTATTTTATTTTCACCAAGGACAAGGCCGCCCACATGACTGTTTTAAAACAGCATATTTCGATAATGCCAGAGAAGGATGCCATGGCTATAGTTTAAATCATTCCATTTGTCATTGAGACGTGTTTATAAACAATTATCTTTGCACTTTCGTTAATAAAGTTTAACATGTAATCTATATCACACAAACAGTTCATGTTTTTATCATTTCTATGTATACCTGTGACGAACTGATGAGATGAATAGTCCACATACTTTGATGGAAACCAAACGGTTACTTTACAATGGCCTTAAATGCGATTATTTCTATTTCTAACTTAAATTATTTTCAGTTTTAGATTCAAGATTGTAGTTTAAGGTTGTTGTGGATAGTAATTAGAAAAAAAAATTCACACCATTTCAGTTCATTTGTGGTGATTCGGAATAGGCAAGTATGACCCGGATTACGCACAGTACCAGTCTGACCAATTACAGAATTCTGTTACAAATAATGTTTTGTTCCGAATTTCTTTTCATACTATTTTAATCGTGACATATTTGTCCAGCTTTTAAGATGAAACTTATATTTTAAATATAAACTCGGCGAAGTAGAACAAGAAAAATTTAAAAACTGGTTCGGAAAGGGCAAGTTCGCTGTACGTATAGTCGTACCAGATGTGATACACTAACTTGAACATTTTACTCAGTGTATCGCCTTTCTCATCCACAAAATGTTTGTTAAATACGGTAGAGCATTAGTGCCAGGTGCATATATTTTTTTAATAAAACTTTCAAAGAACTAACTCGAAATTTCGAGTAAGGCGTGAAAAATTAGTGTTTGTTTCCAGTATCCCGACATACCCTAAATTTTTCATAATGCTCTATTAACCAAAAGTAACCAGAAGTAACCAAAGAAAAGAAGGGTAGCCCAGTAACCAGAAAAAGAGACATGTTTTTTTCTCAACAAAATTGGTTATGTGTATTGCTACACATTTAGAAAAGGGTAACCAAAGCAATATAGTAAGTAACCCCATTAACCAAATGCATATAGTAGGTTACAAATGGACACACTTGTGCAGAGGTGCAAATTTTGTGCCATATCTAAAAATTTTGGCCCAACCCTAAATGTTTTTATGGCCTTGGAGATTTTTCAGTGATGTAAGAAATAAACTTGCCGATGCTCTAAAGGCATAACCCCCTTATTTGTATTCACTTTTGACACGAAAATAATTTCCGAACATCCCCACTTAATACCCTCCCCCCCAAAAAGAAAAAAAAAGAAATACCGACCTATGTATACCTATCCTAATTTTTTAGCATGTTACGGGAAACAAACAACTTTTTAACGCCTATGTTACAGAAATCAAACATCTCACCTCGATCATGACATCTCACCCTGACGACACCTCACCCTAAAATTTCATATTTTTTTAAATGACATCTCACCCCATTTTTATATTTTGATACATAATGTTACTATTTGGTAACGATTTTGTTACAAATTACATAGAAGCCATTACAGAAATAGTTCGAAGTCAAATAATGTATGATATTTTACAAAAGGGAGTTAAGAATTACTTTTATTAGATTGTTGCTATACATATCATGATACGTAAGTTTGTAGTATTTACTGCATGTCATATGTATATTGTATGAAAACAAGAATGATATTTCGATATTGCAGAACGATGTTAACACTTCTGTCTGATCAGAAAGTGAACTTGAAACTGGCCAATATAGTGGAGCAGGATATTGCAAAAATACTTCAGTTGATGATACAAGCATCAGATTTACAGGACAGTAACTACCTGGCATGTGCTTTAACATAAGATCAAGGGCCACTTGAAATAATGTTGCTTTCAAGATGGCCGCCGCAAAAAAGAATGGCCGCCATTTTGTTTTTATTTTTCAGTACTTTGTTTGAGGCAAGCATGTAATGCATTAAAACGATAGCTTTTTATTATTTATAAACTTTCGTTTCAGTTTAGAACAGAATACCAATCTGTAGTATTCATATTCTTTTAATTTGTAATCAATTTTGTACGTATGACTAAGCTCATGGCTTTAGACATCTCAACACTTAAGTTTTTATAACTTGCAGTTTTGTTTTCGAACAATGGTAAAATCTGAAGCACACCAACCAATAGAAGTTTTATATACATTATACTGAGATTATATTCAATGCAATAAATTAACATCGTTAGAAAATGCGTGTTATAAATCACGAGGGGATAAAGATATAAGACAACGTGAGCACTTGCATAGTCAAGAGCAACATTTTCTTATAATGCAAACCTTAAGAAACTATCTCTGTTGATTTACTACATATACCCGTGAAACTATACACATCGGAAACCGTGCAAAAAGTATGCATATGCTGCATTTAGTCATTTTCTTAACAGTTGCAAGATCAAATTGCTGTGCATAACAGACCTAAGCGGTGGCACTTGCAATTTCTTGCAAGCCACACTTTTGAAGCACCTGGCAGCATTCAGCTACAACCGACAATTCCATCCAATAAGCGATCCACACATTGTTCTGCTTCAGCCATCCCCAGTTTGACGGAGGCGGCAGTTGCTGCATGATAACAGCTGCTTTACCCCAGACATGGCCTACCTGAAAAATTGCTCGTTTGACGAGATGTTTCAGAGCGCTTTTTGTTAGTGGAATTGCATTATACGCTCTTTGTTTTGTCTTGGGAAAAATCTGACCGTTACACCGGGCAAACAAATCAAGTCGAGCTTCATCCACCTTGCATGTCGTGCTTGATCGAACATACAATATCACTACAATTTTTTCTAATGTATCCATTTCCTACTCAGTTATTGTGTATTTGGCAACACCGAGACTATGAAATACTTCAGTAGCTGTTTCACAAACATTCTATTCCTGCCATGCAGATTTCTTGCCCTCGCCGACAAATGCAGAAACAGTGTCGCATTCGATAAAAGCAAGTAACAATGGCAATGCCTATGAGTGAGGATCAAGTAAGCAAGCCACCAAACTTCAATACACAGCTATAGCAAGAACTAGCTAACAATTGTAATTGTTCGGTTTCCTGTGAATGAGGCATGCTTTGCATGAACAAATATACGATAATTGGCTTCTTTTGATTACATGGAGCAAGCGCATTTCTGTTTATATCTAAATTACAAACAATATCGGCACTTTTTGTTGCTATGATCATTTTACTGGTTTGCAAAGTTATCATTATACACCCAGATATATCTGGGGGCTATTCTGGATTCCGGTCGTCCGTCTGTATACGGAAATTGTCTGCGCTATTTCTCAGCAATTGTTTGCCAGATATCAATCAAACCTTGTAATTATTATCAGTACAAAGCCAAGTTGCGCATGTGCGAAGCGGGTTCCATTTTGATGATTTTTCGCTTAGTTATGGCCCTTTATTTTTCTTTCTTTGTATGTATGTGGAAAACTTCTGTCCGCGCTATTTCTCGGTCATCATATGCGAGACTTTTATCAAACCTTGCAATTCTCATTGGTACCAAGTCAAGTTGTACATGTGCAAAGCATTTTCCATTTGTATTATTTTTCACATAGTTATAGCCCTTTATTATTTTTTTCTTTATATGTATTTGGAAAAGAAATGTCCGCGCTACTTCTCAGTCATTGTATGCCAGACTTTTATCACACCATGTTATTATTATTATCATCGGTACCAAGTGTAGTTATGCATGTGCGAAACACGTTCCTTTTGATTTTTTACTAAGTTATGACCCTTTATTTGTTTCAAATACGAACAGAGTTACATTGGAATTTTTTAACATATTTTACATGTTAAGTATAACTAGCTGATGACCCATGGTGATGAAAAAGTGGAAAACCACAGGTCGCCCAACACGACATAAATGAAAAATGTTGCAGGCTTGATTTGATTTGTGGTTATGGAGCCTGCATATCACAGAAACTGTCAAAAGACAAGATTAAAAAGCAGATTACATTGTCCCTTGACCATGACCTTGACAGACTTAATTTCTTCTTTTTTAAGATATTGCTATAAAATTTGAACCACTTGTACAGTTTTGAACAAAACTGACTTTCAGTGACTTTGATTTTGACCTACTTTCTTCTTTTTAAGGTACAGCAGTGAAATTTGGAGATCTTATACAGTTTTGCACAACATTTTTTGTGCGTCTTTGTACATTTTCTCCCTGTACAATATACAAAGCAACGTATCATATTTTCAATAAACTTGTTCCTCTGACAATAAGCTGATGTCTGGGAGTATTCATCACCATTAGTGACACGTCTTGTTTTATCCGCAAGAAAACTAAATAGTTCAGTTTTATTTTCAACGCATCTAAGAAAGCTATTCCATGATTTAGGAGGTCTACTATTAAACTCTTTTCGGCATTATCAAGTGTTTGAAATAGAACATAAACAAAAGCACAAATGCTCAAACATACAATGATATATTCAAATTCGGTATGTTAATACAAAGTATGTACTATTATAATTTGAAGGCCGAGGGACTATCCTTTTACCGCCTTCAATATATTATTTTAACATTTTGCTGTATGGGATACCACATTATTTTATGTTATTCCTACACCTAGAACGATTGTTCATCCAGTGACATGTAACTCCCGTGCGATCTGTACAACATCCGGAGGACTGAAGCAACGTTCTCCTCGGCTCGGCTTTCCTGAGATGGCACATTCCATCTATTCGGAAACCACTCTTCAACCATCATAAGGGCGGATAAAAGCGTATTTAGTAGACTTCCTACACGTGTTGAAGTTGTCACTGAACCCCATGCTGAGTTGCATAACATTATGAACTACATCAGTGTGCCCTTGTAGTGTTTGTAGTTCATTCTATAGAATCAATACACATATCATTTAATCAAAGATTTTGTTTCAGCTGATAAGCAATGGTTCAATATTGCCATGATTTTGAGACTGTTTCTCAGTGAAACAAAGCAAGAAATGAAGGTTAGAATAGAGAAGAGATGTCCATATAAACCATATGAGCTTCTTTCAGGCTAATATCCTAAATATGCTTTCAGGTTTATCTGGGACTAGGATCTAATCAACAGGTGATGGTTATGGCACTGATAGTAGAAAACTCAAACTTGGCCGTGATAAGAACGTTATTTAAAAGTCTGGCAGTCATTTTAAAGATGGCAACCGTCTTAAATGGGTCGATATTTGGAAAAAGCAGCATTAAAAATAAAACTATCAGCATATGGGAACAAAATGATAGGGGAAAACATGATATATTCAAACAAATATGACATTTTAGAAACTTACAGATCCTGATTATATGAAAATTGCCTCAATCCTGGCAGCCATTTTGAAATTTGGCGGCCATCTTGGAAATGGATGATTTTTAGGTGGCCCTCGATCATTTTTGAATCTGGGACATATGATGAGTGTGTGTTCGGGTTTAACGCTTTTTTTAACAATTTTTCAGTCATATAAACGACGGTGTCTACTTGTAGCAGTGAGCACAATGCCCAACTTTATAGTGCTGCCTCACTGGAATATCACGCCGTAGACACGTGACATGATACTCCACCCAGTCACATTATACTGAAACCGGGCTGACCAGTCCTAGCACTATCCCCTTAATGCTGAGCGCCAAGCGAGGAAGCTGCTAGTATAAAAAAAATTACGTCTTTGGTATGACGCGGCCGGGGATCGAACCCACGACCTCCCGCACTCGAAGCGGACGCTCTACCGGGCCATATGATGAACATTTAGTGTAAAATTCATACTTGTATCATCAAGTGAAATATTTCCTTAGATTTTCTCACTAAGCTGCTCCACTAATAAAGAATGTACAGAATACATTATTGATTAGTGCCGCTCAATGAGGAATAATATGACATTTTTCGGGATTACCGAGGGTGTCACGTTCACTCCGGTTTCAATGGTGCGTGCGAACTCATCCGACATGGAAGCTTCGGAAGCCAGTCATGGATCACCATTCTAGAAGTCATAAAATGTATTGACAAGGTATTCACATTCTGTGAAAACAAAACCCCAAAAAACCATATAAAATACATATCATATATATCACGGGGGAGGAAGTGTCACACGAAGGATGGAGTTCTTCTCATAACCTGTCATGTTTTCTTCTGATAACTGTTACGGAGTTCCTGGAAAACGTTACGGAGTTCGTCTGATTTCTGAATGACGTGCCAAGGAATCGTAGAAAAAAATGGTAATTATTTATCTTTAAATAGAGAGAATGGGGTGTAAAACTAAAGTTTGATGATCAAGGTTGCCTGATGTCTTGTGCTATGCGTCAGAAAAAACTGTTTAGTCTAATAATCAGCCCCACTACTTTGAAAAGAAGACATTTTGAGTAAAATATCGAAATCGTTTGCTCATTCATACATATTATTCTTCTTATTCACGTTCTTAATCCGCAGCACATGCAATAGAATAATTTTAGTGCAAAGTTGCAAACATATACCACTTTCTAACAATTTTATGCCCGATTTTTCAAATGTTACGGAATTCCGGTGATAACTCTGAAGATGTCACAGAGTTCTTATGATAACTTTTATTACTGCCAGGGTGTTTCTTGAGCTATGTTAAGATACTTTTAGCTAATTTTATTATTTAAAAAGGGTGTTAACGGTGTTCTAACGTAATATATTTATCCAAGGCACAGTATTGTGGTTATATAATGTACGGTATGAGTCTTTTGTAAAGTTTAAAACTATATGCAGTATAATGACATATATAGTAAAATACGAATAGATAATAAATGCAGTAAATTGTATTTTTTCGTTCTATCAATGGATGTGCTAATGTTCGTGAACAACGATTTATTGGTTTCCGTTTTGATTGATCACTGAATTGAAATCAAATCCGTTATCTTTAATTTAGGGTACATCTATTTGCTGCATTTGCAGAGGCTGTCTGTTTCTGAATTGGTTGATCGGATTAATGATAAAAAATAATGCTATATAGTATAATTTACCATCATAATTTTTTAAATCCTTCATATAGTTGACACTGAAAAAGTACAGTCACAATGCGACACTACACAACACAGAGAGCGAGCTACCGCTTCATGTGTAATCAGTTGACATGAGTCATATGATGCTATAGCATATTTACCACAGATTTGAGGCAGATAACCGACATGTTCGTAATGTGACTGGTGTTAATACTGCAGTATTGTCATTACATCTTACAGAATGCATATAATTTTCGATGCGCTGAATACTGCGTACCAAATAGGGGGTTGTCATCCTCATACGTGCATATACTATTAGTCATATAGAATATCATAATAAGTGAATAATGTGAATTTTAAAGTGCTATCTAAATGCTATAAGATGAAATGAATGGCATTTTAGAGTTTAGCTGGAAATATTATAAAGTAAGAGGATTCTGCACTTTCTTACAATAGAATCCACAAAGTAATTTCCAAGCCAATTAATTAAGAAATAATAAATGTGTCCCTATATTGTATCAGTTAATAAAATATGGGCAGGAGTTCGGATGCGTAATAATTAAATCACGAGTGCGTAGCACGAGTGATTTAATATTCGCATCCGAACGACTGCCCATATTTTATTAACTGATAAAATTATTGGAACATATTTATTATTTCGACTCTAACCACGCAAATTCTGCGCATTTTACAGCACTACATTTTAGCTCAATATGTCATTCGGCTGGCCATATGCTATTACAAAAACCTCCCACGAATGGAAAGCGTTGCATGAAACGGAATTTTCCGATATTCATTAAATTTTAATTAAAGTATTAAGTTGTGAAAATGCTATTTTCAATAATATCTAAGGTCAGATATAGAAATCAGATGTAAATACTTTATTCAAACCTTATATATATGCAGTTTCTTAAAATAGTACACGCCACTACATGATGGCACTGAAACATACACGCCAGAACATTGCGGCATATAAACACGTAAACACTTGAGTCTGGAAGATTGGAACAGGAATTATAATTTTATTTCAGTAATGTCAAAGTAGAATCTAGTTGACATTCGTGGTGCTTACAGCGCAGAAATTGTAAACTACGTACACGACCAGATAGATGCACTGATGTTGAGGTTGAAACTTACCGGGCTGAAACATTTTCTTACGGTAAAAATATAAACAAATAAATTCATCAGTTAGAAATTGTTTGTTTCAGAAAATTTGATGTACATTTTATTACTACTGCTAGCACTGAAAAAGTCGAGTATTTAGTCGGCATATAACGGAAGCAGAATAGAATCTCACAGTCATGTTACAATCGTAGGGTGGAATGGAACAGCTATATTTTATCGTAGATTCATGTATAGGCGATTTCGCTATATGTTTATATAGCAACTGCTGCGGATCGTGTTAGAAATGAAAATAAGAGTATATTTCTGTAACTGTTTAACACTGTACATCATTTATGTGCAATATGTATTTAAAAAATTAACCATAGTTAGCCAGATCATCATTATTAGCGTACACAGTCCCTTTAAAAGTAACATCTAGTCAGAATAACAAATATAACACTAAAAACTTATCATTGGAACTCAAAAACACACATACCGTACATTATATAACCACAATACTGTGCCTTGGATAAATATATTACGTTAGAACATCGTTAACACCCTTTTTAAATAATAAAATTAGCTAAAAAGTATCTTAACATAGCTCAAGAAACACCCTGGCAGTAATAAAAGTTATCATAAGAACTCTGCGACATCTTCAGAGTTATCACCGGAATTCCGTAACATTTGAAAAATCGGGCATAAAATTGTTAGAAAGTGGTATATGTTTGCAACTTTGCACTAAAATTATTCTATTGCATGTGCTGCGGATGAAGAACGTGAATAAGAAGAATAATATGTATGAATGAGCAAACGATTTCGATATTTTACTCAAAATGTCTTCTTTTCAAAGTAGTGGGGCTGATTATTAGACTAAACAATTTTTTCTGACGCATAGCACAAGACATCAGGCAACCTTGATCATCAAACTTTAGTTTTACACCCCATTCTCTCTATTTAAAGATAAATAATTACCATTTTTTCCTACGATTCCTTGGCACGTCATTCAGAAATCAGACGAACTTCGTAACAGTTATCAGAAGAAAACATGACAGGTTATCAGAAGAACTCCATCCTTCGTGTGACACTTCCTCCCCCGTGTATATCAGTGAACCGCATTCTAAGATAGTATCATACGCGAACATAGAATCGGTAAACTGGTCCTAGGCGAAACATGGGGCCTATAGTTGCGAAATTTAAACCTGAATAAAAAAATATTAAAAAAACTCCCTTAAATGTGCAAAGTTGCCTCATGCGAACTACAGTGTGTCGCAATAATACCCGCCGGAAGTGAAGGAACGCCAGAAGCAGCTTATTCCACAGATGCTCGGGAAGCAAGGCGAAATGGCTGCCCTTGTTAAGGATAACATTATATTACATTAACGTATGAATTGTTCATTTCTAAATAGCGGAACAGAGAAAATTATTACAATATGAGTATAATATCATGGAACGTTAGTGGGTTAAATTCTTGTGAAGACGGTGAAGATTTTTTTTCAGATTTAGTTGAGAATTTTGATTTAATATTTTTTACTGAAACTTGGCAAAGATATGATGAATTATTAATTATTTTCATTAAAAGGTTATGCATCATTGAATGTGACCAGACCTGAAAGCGTAAAATCTAAAGAGGGCACGACGGATATGTCTATCTAGAGGTCACTTGAAACAAAAATGTATTTCTATATCCAAAATTGATAATAGTTTTTTTTTGTTTTGGGTTTAACGCCGTTTTTAACAGTATTTCAGTTAGGTAATGGCGGGCAGTTCCTGGATTATGTACCTGTACAAACCTGTTCTCCGCAAGTAACTAACTCCCCCACATGAATCAGAGGTGAAGGACGAATAATTTCAGACAATATGTCTTTTATTAAATCGTCACGGAGAACATACGCCCCGCCCAGGGCTCGAACTAACGACCCCGAGGTCCGTATGTAGATCTACGCTCTCCTTATTGAGCTAAGTGGGCGGGCTCGAAATTGATAATAGTTGTTTTATATGGGTTAAACTGGAAAAAAAACTATTTTGGTTTTGACGTTGACTTGTATACAGGGTATGTGTATATGTTTCGTGTATATTCCTCCAAGTAATTCTGTATATTACATGTATCAGGAAGTAGGAGTTTTAGGATTTATTTAGTTACTTGTACAAAATATCCGAAAGTATGTCCTTTATAATAGTGTATTTGAACGCCAGATGTGGTGGTAAGTCTAATGTATTAAAAGATAGCGATTGTTTTGATAAATACATTTTAACATTATATATGTTTCTGATAAAAAGCTATTTGATATTTGTTTAAGTAACGACAGTTTTGATAGTTATGCATTTATGTCAACTAATAGAAATAGCAGTTGATTATGTTCTTATGTCTTACGACTTATTTAAGTAATAATTAAAATTATTCTATATCTATTTTATCTATCCAATCGCGAACGTTCATTTGCAACACGTGACCGTACAATATATTACGGTATTTGGATGCACGTGCGTACAAAAGTCCTGTATTTTCTGTATTTGGACGCACGCGCAAACAAAAATTCCTGTATTTTCTGTAGTTGGACGGTTCAACAGTACCATGTTAAACATACGATAAAGCCCGAAACGCGTGAAAATGTTCCGAATGTAAATCGGATGAAGTAGGCGCTCCATGTATAGAGCTTGATTATGCGTCTTGAAATCTAGATTTAATTTGAGTTTTTTGTTTACAACACACAAAAACAATTCAAGTGATAACACTGCTATCTGATTTAGATATTAAAACGTTCGTTAATAATCAAAAACTTAAAAATACAGTAAAAAAAAAAGATCATCAGATGTTGGAATATTTGAAAAGTCTCTAAAAGAAGCCGTTCCGGGCGAAACCTAGAAATTGGAAGATATCAGCCCTGACTGTCTGAATTTTTTATTTAACGGTTAAGAAACAAAATGGAGAAGATTATGAATGGCAGCGGACGGGCGGTCAGCATCCAAAACATGTCTGCTCTCTAATTCAGTTTTCATCGGATCTTCACCAAACTTGCTGACAATGTTTGTGGGCATAACATCTCGGCCAATTTTGATAACCAGTCAAATTGTACCAGGCACTCTTTGATTATAGTCCTTGAATTAATCGAAAAACGGGGAATTTAGCCTTGTCCGCTCTCTTAAGTCGAACAGTTTTCATCCGATCTTCACCAAACTTGCTGACAATGTTTGTGGGCATAATATCTCAGCCAAGTATTATTACCACCCAAATCGTCAAATGGCTGTTGTTGTGAGGTCGCACCATATACTTTTTTAATAATGATACGCAGATAAAACAACATTCAATGAATTACGTATATTACGTATGTAGTGAAATAAATATAGAATAAAAAGGTTATTTAAGGCCTAACATTGTTCTGTATAATATATATTTGCACTCATACCAAGCTGGGAAAAACTGGAAAAGGCAGGAATACAATATTCAGTGAAACATTTTTGATTTAAACTATTATTATAGTAAGATCAAATAGATATAGAATAAAAAGGTTATTTAACATTATACTGTACAATACGAGATATATTTGGACTCGTACCCAGCTGAGAAAACCATATTGAACTCTCCTAGCGGCTCGTCCAATATGGTTTTCTCAGCTGGGTACTCGTCCAAATATATATCCGTATTGTACAGAACAATGTTAAATAACCTAATATTAATATATTGTCCCTCAACGTCATTGAATTTCCATGAAATGCGCGGTAAAGTCGACGTTGTTTTGTCACGTCGACGTCATTTCATTTTGTATTATCCGTTTTGGGGCTGTAATGCGTTTACGCTTTGCCACGGAACATGCATATATAAAAAGGTGTTATAACAACACGTGAGCGCGAGAATCTCTCTGTTAACACACGTTTTCTCTCCTGTTGAAACATCCCCGAAAAGTGACAATAACAGCAGTTTTATGCTAGAATGATGGTAAACAACTTGTATGCTAAACGTTTCATTCCGCATCCAGTTTTTCGCCATATTCAAACAATCAAATATCTATTTGAAGTTCATAGTAGTATAAGAAATAAGGGTTATGGGACACTTTTTACCATTTTTTCAAAAAATTAAAAAAAAATATTTTTCTAAATCTATTTTTAATAACGTTTACAATGTAAACGTTTATTTTTAGATCATGTACAATGTTCACGTTTATTTTTAGTAACGTTTATTTTTAGCATTACAATGTTCATGTTTATTTTTAGTAACGTTTACAATGTAAACGTTTATTTTTAGATCATGTCCGATGTTCGTGTTTATTTTTAGTAACGTTTACAGTGTAAACGTTTATTTTTAGCATTAGTGGAATTTCTTACTCCCGTGTACAATGTTCACGTTTATTTTTAGTAACGTTTACAGTGTAAACGCTTATTTTTAGATTACTTGTTGTATTTTTTGTTCATCGGGTATATATTGAAACTAAAATTTGGATTAAATTTAAATACATATAATATAAATGAGTTTACAGAATAAAATATATTGTTTGAAAGAAAGAAAATTCACCGACAATTTAAATCCTCATTATGATACAGCAAAAAACGGGAGAAAAATGATAATGGCTACCTGTTCATCTTGTGGAAGAATGAAATCAAAGTTTGTTAAAAGTACAGGGGGTAATTTAGATATTCATAAAGCAATGTTACCTTTATTACCTAAGAAAGGTTTAACACTCCCAGGATATAACTATTGTGGACCAGGAAATCCTTTAGATAATGGACCTCCTGTTAATGAACTAGACACAGTATGTATGGACCATGACTTTTGCTACGACAGCAGTGTAAAAAAAAGTACACGTGAAAAACAAATGCTTTCCAACTTAAATAACACTAAATCAAAAACATTCGGAGAAAAGACTGCAAAACATTTAGTTGTAAAACCTGCAATTAAAACGAAATACAAACTTGGTCTCGGACAAAAACGAAAATCAAAAAACGGGAAAAGGGGGTAGAGTGTTTACTCAAAAAGACCCCCGAAATAACATGGAGCGATGAATTAGCAGAAGAATTACATAAACCAATTAAACGAAAATTTATTAAACGAAGAGTGATAGTTAATGATATTGATGATACTTGGTCTGCTGATTTAGTTGATATGCAAGCTTTTTCAAAATATAATAAAGGTATGAAGTACTTGTTAACCGTTATTGATATATTCAGTAAATATGCTTGGGTTATTCCATTAAAGAATAAAACCGGAGAATCTGTTACTGAAGCATTTAATAAAATAGTTTCAGAAGGTAGAACACCCACAAATTTATGGGTAGATGAAGGAAAAGAATTTTATAACAAAAAGTTTGAATCATTTTTGAATAAATATAAGATTAACATGTATCATACATTTAATGAAGGAAAAGCTGTTGTAATTGAAAGATTTAATAGAAGTTTAAAAAGAATAATGTGGAAATATTTTACAGCAAATAATACTTACACTTATTTAGATAATTTACAGGAAATGGTTGATAAATATAACAAAACAAAACATTCTAGTATAAAATGACACCAACTGAAGCCAGTAAAAACATAAACAAAGGTACGGTTTACTTTAATTTATATGGTAATTTAAAGATACCAAAGAGTAATCCAAAATTTAAAATTGGTGATCGAGTCCGCTTAAGCAAACTTAAAAGACATTTTGAAAAAGGATATACGCCAAACTGGACAGAGGAGATATTTATAATTTTTGGAATCAATAATACAAATCCAAGAACATACACTATTAAAGATTTGAATAATGAAATAATTCAGAGTTCATTTTATGAGCAAGAACTTTTACCTACTAAACAAGAGGTTTTTAGAATAGAAAAAGTTATTAGACGAGACTATAAGAAAAAACAAGCTTTAGTAAAGTGGAAAGGTTATAATGAAAAATTTAATAATTGGATTCCGTTTAGTGAATTGGAAGAAATTTAATTTAAAAAATATATTATATAAATGAGTAATAAAAATCTAATTTCTAATGAAGACAACGGATTTCCTAAAATAGAAACAATAGATCAATTAATTAATCACTTAACTAAACCTGCTGCTGCTTACAGAAAAAGTTATAAGTTTTTTGGAAGAGTAAATACAGGATTACAAATTACAGCAGGTATTTTTGGTTGCTCAGCTGCATTAGCACTTGTTCCAGCTATTCCTATATTTGTAGCAGTTGCTGGCGTTGTTCCATCAGTAATTACTATATTTATTAATAAACTAAAAATTGGAGATAAAAAAGCTATTTTAAAATTACATCATCACAAAATAAAACAACTAATAACAAAAGCACGGGTCGGAAAAATAAGTAAAGAAGATCCAAATAAAGTTATTCAGGATATTTTTATAATACTGTTAGAAATGCAGAAAGAAAAAAACTATTCAACACCTCTTGAAACACATATGAAGCAATTTAATCTTAACGGATATAAAAGAAAAAATATTCTATAAGTATATTATATATAAATGAGAAAAATTATATCAGCTGAAGGTAATGTTGCATCAGGAAAAAGTACGTTTTTAGATATTATTAAAGAATATAATCCTAATTTTAATATTATTCCAGAACCAATTCATGAATGACAAAATGTTATGGATCCAAGTTATAATTCATATAACCTATTTGAACTTGCTGCTCAAGAACCTCTAAAATATTCCTTTCCTTTTCAATTAGCAACTTTAAACAGCCATATAAAAATGTTAAATTCTGCTAAAAACTTTGATGGTGTTTCTTTCTTGAACGATGTTATTTAACTAACAGCAATGTTTTTACAAAACAATATCATGTCACCGGAGTTATAAATGATCCCGAATGGGCAGTATACAATCTTTTCTTAACTGATCATGTTATTAAAATACATGGAAAACCCCAATTGATGCTTTTATTTATGTTAAAACCGATCCTAAAATATGTTTTCAAAGACTTCAAAAAAGAAACAGAACTGAAGAAAACAGAGTTGGTTTAGATTATTTAGAAAAACTACACAAATTACACGAAGAATGGTTAAACAGAATGTCTCAAGAAGGTATTAAAATTTTAACAGTTGATAACAATTTAGAAAAAATAACTTTAAAATCTTATTCAAAAGATATAGATAATATTAACCATTTTTTAAACGTTCTTTAGGTGTGTTGTTAAAGATATTTTTTTCAATAAGTATATTATATAATGGTTAATAGAAAAGTAGACAGAATGATTATGCCAAAATTATCCAGCACTTTAGGAGAAATAACAAACCCAGATAAAGATTCATATAAAAAGTTCTTAAAAGAAGAAATGTTATTAACTCAAAACTTGATAAAATAGTTAGTGAAGAATATAAAAAACATGTTATTGATAAATTAAAAAATGTTATAGATCCATATCTTTTTCAGAAAAAACTATATAAACGGGAATGTGGTTGTTTGATGCTGGAAGAAAATAGTGGGCTTTCAGCCCCCGGGGTCAAAGACCCTGGTAAAAACTGTGATTGTCCAATTTCAAACAACAACCGAAACAAACCCCAAAAAGGTATTGCAGTGGAACTCACTGGAGATTCTACCGGAACTGAAAAAACATATAAAAGCATTTATGCAGTATCTAAAGATCTTGGTATTAATTCTGGTTTAATAATAATGTGTTGTGAAGGAAAACATAGAGTAAAAAGCGGCTTTTCAAAACATAACGGAAAAAGATACAAATTTAAATACTTTTATTTTTTTTTATGTTTTATTGCTTATTGATTTATTTTCTCTAATTATAATATAGATGAGTTATAGAGAAATTGAGAAATCTACAAAGCAATATTTTAAGAAATATGAAATTAAGATTGAATATAGAAATGATCCAAAGAATCAATTATATTTAACTATAAGAGATTTATTTGATATTTTTAAATCTGAACTTAAAACTTTAAAAGGTATAAAAATAAATGTTGTTTTAAAATTAACTTTTGCGAAAATTAGTAAAACAGATACAATATATAAATCAGCTTATTTTCAATCAAAGGCTTTAATTATTACTAATAAAAATGAAATAATAAACATTTTACATCAAGCTTTTGATGAAATAATAAATTGGTAATTGGATTTCAGAAGGAAGTGGTTGGAGAATAGAGTCGGTTGATGCTCATTATATAAATAGCTATAAATATAATCCACTAGCTGCTTCAAGTTATTTAGAATTACCAAAACCGTTACAGAATCCAAAGAAAGGTTAAATAAATATAAAGAATGATGATAATGAATGTTTTAGATGGTGTCATTTGGCTTATAAATTTCCTGCAAAAAATCATTCCGACAGAGTTTTAAATTACAAAAAAAAACATATAAAAGAATTTGACTACTCCGGCATAAAATGTCCTGTTACTTTAAACCAAATACCTAAAATAGAAACTCAGAATGAAATTAGATTTAATATATTTGGTTATGAAGATGGACAGGAGTCCCCGGGAACTTCCAGTTCTCATAATAATGTTTATCCATTGTACATTTCAAAATATATATATGCAGAACAATGTGAAATTTTATTAATCAATAAAGATAAAATAAACCATTATGTCTGGATAAAAAACTTTAATAGATTAATGTTTAATAAAACAAAATGTAAAAATAAAAAACATTTTTTTAGTTTTTTTTTACAAAATTTTTCACAAGAAAAAATATTAAATGAACATATTTCAAATTGTTTAGTTATTAACGGTGCTCAAGCTGTAAAAATGCCAAAAGAAGGAAGTAAAGTTTATTTTAAAAATTATCACAAACAATTATCAGTACCTTTTGTAATTTATGCTGATTTTGAATCAATTAATTTAAAAGTTTCAACAACTCTTCCGAATCCAGAATCTTCATTTACAGAACCGTATCAAAAACATATAGATTGTGGTTATGGTTATAAAGTTGTTTGTTGTTATGACGATAAATATACTAAACAGGTTAAAATTTACAGAGGCCCCGACGCCGTCTACAAATGTATTGAGAAAATGCTTGAGGAAGAGGAATATTGTAAAGAAATATTTAAAGAACATTTTAATAATGATTTAAGAATGACTAAAAAAACGAAATTGAATTTAAAAAGCAGAAATCTTGTCACAGTTTTTATTGAAAGTTTTCAATTTATGTCTCAATCATTAGACAATTTAGCAAAAAATATTCCAGAATTTAAATATCTTCCGAAGAATTTCCTGAAAGTTTAGTGCAACTTTTAAAAACAAAAGGAACTTATCCTTATGATTACATGGATTCATTTGGAAGATTTAAAGAAAAAATGTTGCCTTCTAAAAAATATTTTTATTCAATTTTAAACTCTACCGATATTACTGACGAAGAATATAAACATGCCAAAGAAGTCTGGAAAAAAATTAAAATTAAAACAATGGAGAATATCATGATCTATATTTAAAATATGACGTTTTACTTTCAACTGATGTTTTTGAGAACTTTAGAAAAGTGTGTTTAGAATACTATAAACTTGATCCATGTCATTATTTTAGCAGTCCCGGATTAGCTTGGGATGCAATGCTCAAAATGACTGAAATAAACCTAGATTTAATAACCGATAACGATATGTATTTATTTATTGAAAAAGGTTTAAGAGGAGGAATTTGTTATATTTCAAATCGATATAGTAAAGCTAATAACAAATATATGATTATAATCCAAAAGAAGAAAGCAAATACATTATGTATCTCGATGCTAATAATCTTTACAGTTGAGCAATGAGCCAACCTTTACCTACTGGAAATTTTAAATTTATATCCGAAAAACAATATGAGAAATTAGTTGCAAAAGGTAAAACTAACTTTATAATTGAATGTGATCTCGAATATCCAAACGAATTACATATTGAACACAACGATTATCCTTTAGCTCCCGAGAAGCTGCATATACCAGAAGAATGGCTTTCTGAGTATAGTAAAAATATTAAAAATTCTTTTGGAATAGGAAAAAGTAATGTAAAAAAGTTAGTTCCAACTTTAATGAAGAAAAATAATTACGTACTTCATGTTAAAAGTATTGGACTATATGCACAATTAGGATTAAAAATAACTAAGATTCATAGAATATTAACTTTTGATGAAAGTTCATGGTTAAAAGAATATATTGATTTTAATACTCAAAAAAGATCTAAAGCAAAAAATTCTTTTGAAAAAGACTTTTTTAAGTTAATGAATAATTCTGTATTCGGTAAAACGATGAAGAATTTACGTAAGAGGGTTAATATTAAGCTGACGCATGATGAAAACCTTTTATTAAAATATATTGCCAAACCTTCATTTGTTAGTTCGACAATGTTTAATAAGAATTTGTTTGGTATTCATAAAATAAAAGAAAGTTTATAATTAAACAGACCTTGTTATGTTGGAATGTGTATTTTAGATTTATCAAAGTTTTTGATGTATGATTTTCATTATAATTATGTTAAAGAAAAGTACGAGAATAATTGTAAATTACTATTTACCGACACCGATAGTTTGTGTTATGAAATAAAATTCAAAGATGCATATAAAGATTTTTATAAAAGTAAAGATTTGTTTGATAATAGTGATTATGATCCTGAATCAAAATTTTATTTCGACAATAATAAAAAAGTAATTGGAAAATTTAAAGACGAAGCTGCAGGAACTCCTATTATTGAATTTGTTGGATTAAGAAGTAAAATGTATTCTTATTTATTAGAAAATCAAGTTAATATTTAAAAAATGTAAAGGAATAAAAAAATCAGTTGTTAAAAAAGTAATAAATCATTCTGATTATAAAAATACTTTATTTAACTCAACCAAAAAGAATAATACTTTTAAAGTTATTCGTTCAAAAAAACATAACATTTCCAGTTATGTTGTTAATAAAACATCACTGTCATGTTATGATGATAAAAGATATATAAAACCAGACGGTATTAATACATTAGGTTATGGGTTCTTAAATTAAGTTAAAGAACTAGTTTCTTAAATTAAGCCACCGTAAATTGTTAATTGAATATTCTTAACGTTTAAACCATCTATATAAATAACCGAATTCATTTTAAATTGATCAGCATAATTAATTGAGATTGTTTCATTTTTTCTGTTATTTTTTGCATAGTAACTTTGAAGAATTGTATTTTCTTTTTTTTTTTTTTAATTCTAATTTAACTTCTCCTTTTTTTAATTCAATTGCATCTATAAGAATAATTAAGATGCAATTTTGTTTAATTGTTACATTATTACCATTTTGAACTAAACCAGGACTAGCATTATCAACTTTCCATTGAAATAATCCACTATCGGTATTTTCTGTTGCTGATGTTAAAAACAAAAGAAGGTTTTCTTACTATTTGTCTTTCTGTTTTACTTACTTTTTCCTTTATATTATTGAATATTCCCATTATATAAAAAATTAAGTTTATTAATTAACTAGATAGAATCTGACATAACTTCCTGGTTCTATAGTAAAATCCTTCGGTAAGTTTTTATATAAACTTGGATAAATTCTAACCATCATTCCTTTGTTTAAATGAATTTCTTTTTTTTTTCTTGAAAACCAGTGTTGTATTTTTAACCTCAGATGTTATATATTCTATTCCATTTGTGTGATCATCCTGCCAGCTAAAAACAAAACGATCTAATTCTTTACCAGAGTATTCAATGATAATATTTATTTCAATTATATAATCCCCATCTTGTCGGATTACAGTTACATCTTTACCCTTTTCAATAAAACTTTTATAATCTGTAATCTTATTAACTCGTATTCCAAATAATACAAAAAATCTCGAGTATTTGTCGCTTTTTGTTGTAACTGTTTATCTTCAATATTATATACTTCTGGAAAAACAATCGTTACATGTAGTTGTTTGTTGCTGTAATGTTCAAAAAGAAATGCTTCACGTCTTACTTTTTCCAGTTCAGATTTATATTCTACAAATTTATTTTCATGTTCAAGAATTACTTCAGCTAAATCAACAACCCGTTTTGTTGTAGCAACTTCAGAAGCAGATAAATTATCAACAACTTTCTTTGTTGTAGCTAATCGTGTTTCTTGTTTTAAAAATACATTTTTTACTTTTGTAATTTCTTCGGCATTAGTAGAAATTGCTTGGGTATAAGCAGTGATTGATTCTCCTTGTTTAGCTGATATTTCAACTACAGAGTCCAGATCATTTATTATTTTTTTAATTTTATCATTAAATTCATTAATATCTTTTTGTAACAGACCTGTAAGTGTATTTAAGTCTGCGTACTTTAAATTGTGACGTGTGTCAACATTACTAATCAAGATCTGATGTTGTTTCTTACAATTTTCTATTTTAGAATTAAGCTCTTTTTTTTTTAGATTATCTAATGTTGTGTCATGATCATCACCTCTTTGTGAAGCTGCCTTTTCCAGTTCAGATTTATATTCTGCAAATTTATTTGAAAATGTGTCGAGTAAATCTTGATGCTTTTTTGTAAAGTCAGTGTTAAGTTTATTTACTTCTCTTCTGATTTCTAACTGATACATATTTTGTAACTTTTTCTCGGCTTCAATAATCTTGTCTTTTAGTTCTTCATGTTTAATCATACTACCTTTTAATTCTTGAACTTGATTGTATAACTTTTCAAAATTGGTTCTAAATACTTCTTTTATGTTGTCATCTGTCAAATCAGATTTCTCTTCAAGTTCTTTAATTGAATCAACCATAGCTTTCATTTCTTCTTCAAGTTTACCTTGTAATTGAATTATTAATAATTGATTCTTTTTAAAATCTTTTTTTAATTCTTCAATATTCTTTACTTCTTCTTCTAATGTCTGTTTTATAGATTTGATGTCTTCAAGTTTATAGTCTTCTATTACATTTTGAACTTTTTAAACACAAACCGTTTTGAAACTGCATCGCCGGGTTTATCTGGATTTCCTAGGTTTATAAGGTTATTACCTCCCATATCTAATGCTCTGTTCATTGTGTTATCAAGTTCCTTATTTTTATGAAGATACGATTCCATGTCTTTTTTAAGCTTTTTGTATTGTTTTCTAGTGGTATAATCACTTAAATCAATATCAAATTTAACTTTACTTATACTGTCTGGTTGATTAATTTGTTTTACATCATTAAAAACTCCCATCTATATAATTCCCGTAAAGTGTTTTCTTAAAAACTTCCTTGGTTTGTCAACATATAAGAAATCATATTTTTGTTTTGTTGCATTAGCAAAAAGGTTGTAATCTATATTTTGTTCATTTCAAATCATATCATTTTCTCTTTTACCCAGACTTTCAAATAAAATATAATGTGAACAGTTAATTCGGATATCTTTTGGTGTTTTATAGTAAGACTGACTTAAATAAATTACACACCAGTTTTTGTGACGTCCTTGAATAAAGTATTTTGTTATTTCATTTTGAACCATTTTTTCTTCACATACAAAATCATCAAATATTACTACTTTTTGTTTTTCTGGTTCAAGATCATTAACATCAATTATTTCATTATTAGAACATTCAAGTATTTCATTTGAATCTATTTCATTTTTTTCTGCAATTTCATTTAAGATTTTAATTAAATCCTGATAATTAGATTGTTCTAGGTTTTTAACATATAAGTATAATTTATCATAATATATAAGAGGTTTTCGTAGCATATGCATTAATGTTTTTGTTTTTCCTGATCCGGAAGATCCACATATTAACATTCTAAAACATGAATCTGGCATAAAAGGGTAAAATTGTTTAAAGTTGCCCTTGGCATCGCTTTTTGTATCATAATTAGGAATTTTCATTATATAATTATCTTACATTATTTTACATTATCTAACATTATCTTACATTATTATATAAATGCTAGCAAAACTTAATGAAATAAGAATAAGAAAAAACTTAGTCGGACAAAAGATAAGAGCTAAGAGAGATGAAATAATGAGAGAAAAAATCAGAAAAGCTACTGGTCGAGAAATGTACAGTGAAATTCATAAACCAATTACAGAAGGAATAGAAAGTCAAAAAGAAGAATTGTCAAGAGAATTAGCGTTAATTCCAAAAAGTATTACTGAATTAGCTAACGGAATGAAGGAAGAATCTAAAAAACAACAAGCTTTAAAACCAGCTCCCTATACACCAATAGATTGGGGAGATAAATCTGTTGAATGGATTTCTCAAGATGAATTTAAAAAATTAGAAGATTATGGTAGAGAAAGGATGAGAATAACCGAAAAACCGTTACCACCAGAGAAAATAATAACGAAAGAAGAGCTTGTTAAATTAACAGAAGAATAGATTAATAAATTAAAAGAAAACTACGTACCAGAAGAAGAAATGAAAGATGGATCTATTAGATTAGTATTAAAAAAACACAAGAGTTCGGATCCGGATGAGTATGAAGAATTCCCTGAAGAACTGAGGACAAGACCAAAAGAAAAAAAAGTTTATTTAAATGAAGGTGTTGATATAGACGATTTGGGTTATTTTCCAACACCACAACAAATGTATGAAAATATCACTGACACCGATTCATCTTCTATACCGGTCGGACTATTAAACCCGGAAATTCTTATAGGCCGTGTAACAACAGAAATAAAATCCCTAACTGGTAAAGCAACGGGTTTAGGACGTAATCCTGCTAATAAAAAAGAAGTAACAGAAATAAGAGCTAAAGTAGATAATTTAAAAAATTACAAAGAACGAATTAAAGACATCATTAAACTTAAACCTACATATATGGGAAAAGGAATAAGATATCAAATCCATATAAAGTTTCACCAAATGGACAATATGGAAATTCAATTATTAACTTAAATAAACTTTATGGTCAAAATAGATTAACTGCTAAAGATAGAATAACTGGAAAAGAAGTTATTAACGCTAAAGTAGATAATGGTGTAATTGATTTGATTAATAAAAGATATAACAATAATAAAAAGCATTCAATACTTTCTAGAAAAATATTTAAAGAATTAACAGAAAAATCAGGATTACCTATCAATAAAAGATCTATGAAATTTAAAAAAGTAATTAGAGGTGAAGGTTTTAATTCAAGTCTTTGTACGTGTAATCCAAAAGAACTGATTAGTAACTTGGAGTTAATTTGTGGTTCAATTGATGTCGGAAATAATAATGTAGAACTAAAAAATGAAGGTATTAGCATAATTGATGAACTGTTAAAAATGAATGAATTGTTACCAAAAGAACATGAAATGTTATATAAAGATTATTTTTCTTGAATTTAAATTTTAATTATATATAAAATGGAACAAAAAATAGTATTAAGTTCTGAGGCAGTTAAAAACAACACTAAAAATACTCCAAGCGATTTTACAATCAGATTCAGTCGTTCTTTAATTTTAGATAAAAATAAAACTTACGTTGTCGGTTTGGATAGTATAAATACAATGACTTACTCTTGGCATAATATTAGTGATAAATACGATAATAAAAGAATTCGTTATAATAATGGTAAAGATTGGAAAGATATCATATGTACTAATGGTTCTTACAGTTAAACAGACATTAATAATTATATTAGAGAAACACTAATAAGTAATGGTGATTTTGAATTTGATAAATCAGACATTGCTCCAATAAGTTTGGAATTAGATTTAAGTAGTTTTAAGGTTTTGATTTCAATTCATAATAATTTTATATTGGATTTAAGAATGTCAAATTTTCATACATTGCTTGGATTTGAGAAAAAAGCTTTGAGAAATACTGAATGGGGAACTACGACACAAAATATAACTAACTCTGTGGATACAATTTACATTCATTGCGATCTTATTGATAATTCACTTGTTGATGGTAATTTTAGTGATATTATCTATGCTTTAAGTACTGCAGATTTAACAAGAGCTTATCCATTTACAAAAGAACCAGAAAGAGTTGGATATTCTGAAATTAATAAGAATGTTATAAATTCAATTTGAATATACAGTACAGATGTATTTGGAAGAATAATTAATTTTAATGGGGTTGAAACAAGTTTTACACTAATTTTAAAAGAAATATAAATATATAATGTACAAGAAAGTTTATGACAAAAATAAAGGAATATTTATTTATGTTGATGCTCAAACTGGGGTGGAAGTCTCTGAAGATTCCTTCTCTGGTACAGGTATTTTTGACACTTTAACAAAATTGTTTTCAAGTGGAGTTGCATCTGCTGGAAAAAAAGCTCTGGAAACTGCGGGAAAAGCTGCGCTTGAAAGTGGAACCCGCAGGATTGGAACGGAAGTCAGGAATTTAGCTGCTGATAAAATTACAGAAAAAATCAAAAGTTTTAAAAAACCTGTAACACCTGCTGTTGGTAATTTAATTGCTAAGGAATTACAAAAAAAAAAAAAAAAACAAATTCGAATAATGAGGAGGAGGATATTAATATAAGATAAAATAAATATTGTCAGGATCTGGGACTTTAACTCAGCGTAAACGTATTAACAGATTAATTTATAAAAAAATAAAATAATATATAATATACATGTTTAGAACAAAACAATATTGTGAAAGATACGAACTAACTCCTATTCAATTAGATACACCTTTAATTTCTGTCTTGGGAAATAATGTTAAACAATAAAAAAGTGGGTATCATTTTACAATTAATGATAGAAGTTCATATTTTGATTGGTTTAATTGTTATTTTCAATAATTGATCAGCTTATAGTTAAACAAAATGGAAAAATTGTTTATGATTGTAATAATTTATACAAGGTAATTAACTTAAAAAATTTAGTTGAACTATCTAAGGATTACACAGAATCAACTGGAACAAACGAATTTATTTATTTAGATACTACTGCTACTGCTGCTGTTGATGATAATCCAGGTTTCAAATTTAGAAAGGTATTAATCCAGGGTGGTAATGAGGTAAATGCTAAAATTCCGTTGAATAATTATTCATTTTTTCAGGGTTTGGAACAAAACATGCTACCACCAAGCCAAATACAAATAACCCTTCAATTAACTAATGATGATGAATTAATTTACAGAGCTAATGCTGCTGATGCAGGTAGGGTAATTGTAACTAGATTAATTTTGTGGGTTCCACGTTTTATTTTTAATGAATTTGGATTTAATTTAATTTTTGAAAAATATATAAAAACAGGGTGGAAATACTTCCGAGAAATGATAACACAGTCAACAGATACACAACAGACTAATATAACTTTTAGAATAACAGCTGGTGTAACAAAACCCGAACATGTGTTTGTTTATTTACAACGACCTGATAAAAGTAATTCACAAGAGCATAACCCACATTTATTAGATACATTTAAAATTAATGCTGCAAATGATAATTGTATGTTGGAATATCGCCGTCTTGAAGTTGGTAATGGTGTTTTTTATCCCGAAACGGAATACACAAGTATATCAAGAATTTATGATGATGTTCTTAATTATTATTATAAACAAAATAATAAAACTACTGGAAGTCTCTTAAATAGGTTTAGTTTTCAAAGTTTGTTTGGATTTGTTCATTTTAACTTAGAATTTAAAAAGGAAGGAATTGCAGAAGATCCTAAGCATATTACATTAACAGCTAAATTAAATGTTCGGCCGGCAGCTAAAGTCCGTGTTTATGCAATTATATTGTATGAAGAAACAGTTACAATAAATACTATTGGAAATGAACTTGTTATTGTTTAAATAAAATAAATTTTAAATATATAATGACATCAACTTATATTGAATATAAAGTAAACCTAACAGATGGACAAAAGAAAAACTTAGCGAAAGCCTACAATAACAAAATTCCACATACTTTTTGATTAAAACATGAACAATTACGTGGAAACTTCCGTTTACTTTTAACAAAAACACAAATTAATCAAATTAACAACTCTGTTAGGAATAATAAGGGATTAGAAATTACAATTTCAAAGAAACAAATGTCCAGTCAAGGTCAAAATGGCGGATATTTAGGAGCTTTGGCTGGTTTGTTAGGTCGAACAGTACTTCCAATAGCTGCAAAAATATTAGGACCGTTAGGTGTAGGTACTCTTTCTGGTCTTGCCAGTACTGGTGTCAGTAAGTTGTTTGGGAATGGTATGATTTCAGTAGCTAATAATAAGAGAAATATGATAATACCATATATAACACCTAATCAAAGAAAACAATTAAGAGGAACGGGAATACTTAAATTAACTCCAAAACAAAAACAAGATGGAGGTTTTTTAGGTATGCTTGCGGCAAGCCTTGGAATACCTTTGATTACATCTTTGTTAAGTGGTAAGGGACAAGGCCGGGGTATACAGATAGATTCACAAAGACCTTACAGACGAATTCCTATTGTATAAAAATAATAAAATTTATAAACAAACCTATTTCTAACTTTGAAATTGAAGAATGGGTTAAACAATTAAAAATTAAAAACTTTAGGGGTGTATTTAGTAGAAATAATTTACCAAAAACAATGTTAAATAAAGAATGTGGAATAATTAATTTAGATAACTCTATTGGGCCTGGAACCCATTGGGTATGTTATATTGATAAAATATATTTTGACCCATTCGGACTTCCTCCACCAAAAGAAGTAATCAAATATATACCTAAAGTTAAGTATAATAACATACAGTATCAAGATAAAACAAGTACACTCTGTAGTTATTATTGTTTATTTTTCATGAAAATGTTACAAAACGAAGTACCGCTATATGATTTGTTGTATAAAATATTAAAACCTAATAACCAAGGAGAAAATGAGCAAGTAATAATAAATTATTTTCGTTAATCAGGGTAATTCTTATTGTGTAAAATTTTTTGAAAAATATTTTTTAGATAAAAATAAAAATTTTTTTTTTAAATTTTTTGAAAAAAATGGTAAAAAGTGTCCCAGAACCCTTATTTCTTATACTACTGTTCATTATGTTCATAAATGGAACGGATATAACTACTGCCCAATTTGAATATATTTTCTGCTAGTAATCTTTTCTATCAAAGCTAGAATTAACGCCTTAAAGAAAGAAATATGTTTAGAGTAAAAATAAATGATCGTATTCTGGTAAGTATCACATAAAGTTCTCATGTTAGAATTGTGGAATATACCTGCTGCGCAAGTCTGCGATTTAGAGTGTTAAGTTCAGATTCAGACGTAGTTGTTCACCCGAAACGACTGAGTTTAAACTTAGCTCAGATTATTCTGATGAATGTCTGATCAGGAATGTGGGCTCAATACACGTTCAAGTTAAATGACGAGAAAGGACTAAGATGTTCAATGAATGGAACACAAGAAAAATCATTTTATCCCGCCAATGCTGTACAATACAATTCAATGCAATACAATACAATACAATACAATATTTATTTCTCTCATTTCATGGTATACATGACAATATGAGGCACCAAATTAAACAAATACATAGTGAGACATGTGTTATTCAATTGTTAAATATAGTAAATCGTCACAAAGCGGGAGCAGGACCCGAATCTGAATATTTGTACATATGAAATGTCAATGTTGAAACATCTGTATAATCTCTTTTGCAAACAGACAAATCTTTCTATAAAGAACATGGTTATTGGTATCTGTATTCATAATTTTATAGAATGTAATAATATTTGGACTACGAATAAATTGTTGTTTAATATATTTTCCTTAACGTATTTAATATAGAACATTCAAGTAAGTAATGAAATTCGTCACCAATATTTGAATTACATAGGGTACATTTCCTCTCATCATATTGAGTTCTATTCCAACTCCCTGTCTCAACAGAAAGTTTATGGGTTTTTTTTGTTCTGAATTTTATGATATAATTAAGATATCTATGACCTGTACAGGTTTGAAAAGTTTATATTTTCTACAGCTATGTCAATTTTCTAAATTTGAATGCCACTCGTTCAAAAAAGATCAAATAGCTTTTGCTTGACAGACATAACCAACCATTTAGGATTCGGAAAAGACTGGGACTCAAAAATGTTCGACATTCCACAGTTTATATATATATTCTGAACATTTCTATTCCAAAGAAATTTTCTTGAATTGTTTGCAACTGGATTTGAATACCTGTAATGACTGGACAGTAGTAAATACATATCCCTGGTGAGTTTTACATCGTTGCATGATACAGTTTTTGCCCAAAATGAAATAATTCTTGTCTTAGTGTCAATTGCAATAGGTTTTACACCCGTTTCACCATACACAATACTATTTGGCGTACTAGATTTAACCTTTAAAACAGGTTTCAAAAACTTAAGTTGAACACGTTCTATATTCAATATTTCCGTATCCCCATATTTCACAACCAAACAACAATATAGGTTTAACAATGGTACTAAATAGATCGATTTGGGTATCGATAGGTAGACAAAGGGATTTGGCTTTTTTAATAAGACTATACATAGCCTTTATGGCTTGTTTCACAATTTCTTTTTTCGTATTGTAAAAAGAAGCAGATCTGTTGAATAAAACACCAAGATATTTAAACTCTGATACTATTTCTATGTTTTCGCCATTATAGGTAAAGTTATAATGCCTTTGTCTTCCTCTAGAGAATACAAGGATTTTAGTCTTACTCGTGTTTAAAACTAATATATATTGTTCACAGTAAGTCGCATAAACATTGAGTGCTGATTGTAAGTCTGAAGCAGATTCAGATAAAATCACAGTGTCATCTGCGTATAAAAGTACAAATAATTTAACAAAATTTACAAGGTTATTATCTAATATATGTTTGTTACATCTAACACCATGTACTAGGTTGCTGTTTAATATAAATTCATGCAAGTCGTTCAAATAGAGTGAAAATAACAGGGGAGACAAGTTTTCTCATTGCCTTACACCAACATTGCAAGGGAAGTAATCAGATGTCATACTATTGGAAAAAGTACACGACTTCACTTTGTTGTACATGTTCATAATAGTACGTAAACAATTCCCATTTATATTGTTTAGAATAAGTTGTGCAATCAGCCACCTCTTAAGAAAGACCATTGTTCTAATATTGCTAAAGGTCAGCCTGTAAGAAACGACATTGAGATAATAGAGCATGGATACTTTAAAATGTACGTCACATTGGTTCAGAGGCCAGTTTTTACCATATTATTTGATGACATTTGTAAAAAGTATGACTGTAATTATGCATATCAAACATTAAACACATATATACTTAACATAAAAAAAAGTAATCATAGTATAAAACTAAAATATATGACACTGTTTATGAATGTTTGTTTTAGACGTAGGTAATGTGTAATAAGTTTGGTGTTGATTACCGAAAGAGGAATGGCCATAGCCGTGCCTACATTACGATGACAGAACCTGGTACCTTTAAGGAGTGTAGGGTGAGTTACAAACTTAATAGACAGAAACAACGACATAGTAACAACACGATACACGTACTTAACATTCAACAATCCTTAAGAAATGCAAAACAATCGTTAACAAGTAGTAGTATAAAACGTACGCTTATGTTATGTAATCATAATGAATAGCTAGATTATGTCCCTCTATGTTATTCCTAAGATGAGATTACATAACCGTGGCAACTAGGAGATATGCTATAAATGGTAAACTGAAGGGATTAAAACTATATATGTTTCCTCAGGCTGATAAAGAGGTAAAAGTCTTCGTATGACTCTGTAAAGTTAATAACTCGCTTCAAAATCGCGATACATTTTATGGAACTCGCGGCCATTCCTTGATTGTTTCAGTTGATCTCTAACTGAACGCACTAACAAACACCATAATAGCGGTTTTGACAGTGTTTATAAGGTGTTTTAGTAGTGTCCGTTAGGATTAATTTTTTTGTTTTGGTACGCTAGTTGTACTTGTTACTTATAATACAATTTGGGGTTGAAAATAAGTTATTTCACGAAGAATACGCGACGTTACGCTCAAAATAATAAAACTAAAACTGAATTCTAACATGACCAGATTCATTTCAGAAATGAAATGATTAGTTTCGGTGTTCATGCGAAATGAATGACAAAATAGGATCGACAAATCCCTGAATCGAGCATTTGTCGATCCTATTCTGTCATTCGTTTCGCTGAACACCGAAAAAATAGTTTCATTTCTTATATTTACATTATATTTCCTTTCCATTTGTAAACAAGATAATATTATAAATTGCACACATTTTGTGTCATTTAACATTAAAATCAATTTTGAAAAACACCAGCAGTGAATATCTTTTATGCATCAAGCGCCCAGTGAGCATCAATATGCGTAAATGATCTGATGATAAAGATTAAAACAAAGTCATTACATAATCAAAATGTGACTGACCACTGTTAAAAGTTCTGTAATTATTGAGTATAAATCATTTCAAAATCAAGACCAATGTAACCTTAACCTTTGACCTACGGACAGATAATTATCCTATAAAGGTTAACGACTGTGTGCTCAAGCGTTCTAGTTGCTGAGTTGATACCGTTTTCATCCTCAATGTTACTTTGACCTTGACAGTTGATCTATTTATCTCCAAAACAATACGGTCAAACCAAAGGCAACCATTCTATGAAGCTTGATGATGTAGATCAAAACGTTCTCTAGTTATAGACTGGAAATAGTTTATCGACCGGCTGAATAACTAAGCGACGACAATTGGTAAACCGGTACATCCCTCTTCTTCGAGTGGGAGCAAAATAATATTTCTTTACCTTTAGACCTAGTATCGAGATTTGAACACCATACAAGACTACCGTAACGGTTATACTCTTACTAAATATGGGACTATAAAATTAGTAATTCTAGAAAAAAATATTAGAAAAAATACCTAGAGCTTTTAATGAAAACATCTCTTAATCAAATGTAGAATAACTTCTGGAACAGACCTCTAATATGTAATTAAAATTAATTACGAACTGTGACACATTATTTAGCGGAATATTATTTTAAAAATGCAATAATAAAAGTGTGTATTACAATCAACAATAACGGAAACGAAACGGAAAACAACACTAGTGTATCTAAAAGCATTGTCTCAAAATATATGTACATGTAGTTAAATGCATTAGCAAGTACAAAAAAAACAACAATTGTAATACAACGACACATGGTAATTTTCCCTTCTATGAAATTATACAAGATACCAATATTCACAAACTGTTTTTAAACATTTCCTTAGACCTAAATCTAAAAAAACTTTGAGCAAAAACAAAATAAGGCGATATAACATGTACACTGACTCTCCGGTTATCACAGTGAAGTGAACAATCATATGAATTGTCAATCTAATTCCATGAACGTTAACATGAATGCCAGCAAACAACCTGTGCAGTGCACGTTAGATCATCACAGTGAACAAGTGTGTGAAATGTCAATACATATTCTCATGGGTAATTACTGATACCAACTGACACCACTGCTTTCAAATACACAAGCTTATATACAAAACATTTACCAATCGAGCAGCTCTATATGTTCTTCAAACAGCAATCTAGAACGTCTTTCTCACTATAAGTATGGCTGTTAAAAGTATTTTGTCCCCGACTGTGTAATCTACGACAGACAGTACTATCAAAATAGTTAAAACTTCACTTTTTCTCTATCAAATCCTTCATTTCTTTAAATTGTGCCTTAAGATATCGCATCATCTCAGCATTTGAATTGGCGATATCTGCTTTCATTGCTGTAAGTTCTTCTTTAACAGTACCTAAAGAATGTTCGGCATGATGTATGATATTTGTCTGCATACTGGATGTCTGCCGTGATACTTCATCCCGAACTGTTTCATTGACTGTACTCTCAGGATTCTGTGGCACAAAATAAAGCTTTATTGCCTTGAAACGACTGTATTCTTCGAACTCCATTTCTTCTTCAGATCTTACGCCTTTGTACCGTGAAAGGTTTTCACTCAATTCTCTTACGATGTCTTCGATTGGTGTGACCACGAAATAATGTTCCATCCTTCCTTCAAATAATCCAACTGCAGCTAGATCGTTACCATCACGAACCAGGACAACAGCACCAGAATCGCCCTGTACGGCAAATGGCTGTTTCGGTGTTATTGACGCTATTTCAATTTGGTTATACAGAGTTATGTCGATCCCATAACCCCTCTCCTGGAGTTTATTTGTTCTAACTGAGGAACCGTGTACGAAGCATCGTCCTTTCGTTAGACCGCTAGTACATCCGTACTTGTACACATCAGTTGTATGCGTAAGTTTCTTCATTCCAACATATTTTCCTGATGAATAATGAAAAGGATAACCTTGTCCAAATTCTGAAAATAATGAAGATTTATATAAACGAACATTATTAAAAATACTATTGGAAACATAATTGTGAGACAAAAGTCACATTAATTGATTAATGACAGAAATATAAGCGATTAGTTTAATTTAAATCATTTACACTGCATAACATTATACTTGCAAGCGAAATCAGTTGAAATGAAATAGTAAAAACTTAAAATAATTATCAATATCTTAATACATACGTCACATAATTATGTGCACACATATGAGGAACATGAGTTATGCAACACTTTACTCTATGCCTATCGCAAGCAAAAACTTTTCTTCTTATCTCGCAAACTATCCCTGGGCCAGTGTTTTATAAATATACAATGGTAAAAGTAATGAAATACGTTTGATTTCATTCTTAACTATAATCAGTTAGAAATGAAGTACGCTACATGTTTACAGATTAAAAAATGTTGCTATCATTGAATTATTATATTATGTACTGATTATAAATAAAACACGCTAAATAGAAATAGAGATCAAAATGAAATGAAAGATATAATGAAAAAAAAATAGAATCGATTTTATTTATCAAAAGGTTTACCACTCATATTGGAAATTTCCGGAAAAGAACCATCAACTGGAACACGGTCTTTGCTCAGTCGAACCAGTGCGAGTTCCATGCCAGCTGCGTTATCATCACCTTCTTTATAAACAGCTAGTTCTATTTTACCAAGGTAATAGCGTTTACTTTCTTCTTTTACTGTTTTTGTTTCGGGAGGTTGAAACGTGTCAGAACCAGAAATACCGTAGAAAATACAGCCATCTTGGCGTTTCGTTAACAGTTCCATCTGTCTAGTGTCAAGTAACACGTGGGCACTTGTTAAGTAGTAGATTTCCGAGTTTTCCTGGAACTCGAAGAACGGTCCAATGGTTCCCTGTTGCGTTCCGTATCCGCTGTCTATTTCGCATCCCATTTTGACATTTCGGTGAAAATCACTTGGCTTTCCACATAGTGTAAATACACCCTCTCGAACATCGAACGGATATTCAACTATGGTTTTCTGAAACGGCTCCTCGTTTATTGGAACAAGACCCTTTATATGAACATAAAGGGCTATACAAGGAATCTTTTTTATACAAGCATCTAAAGTATTGTAACCAGATGATTTGACCCAACTTGCAGAAATTTTGGTAAGATTGCTATGCTGTTGCATTAACTTCTTAGCATTCTGCTTCACATATGTCGTAAGCTTGTCCATTTCCTCGCTGTCTAATCCATCCTGCTGTTGCATATGATAAATATGCTCGTTTTCATTCTGGCTCTCATCCGAGATTTCATCCTCACATCTCTGGTACGTTTGAAATGCTGATTCTATTTCCACTGGATGACTGGTTAACATAACAAATATTATATCTTCATTTCCATCTGGCCTAAATGCCGACCACACATGTCTAATCATAGTAGATTTTTGCTTGATAAAGTCGCAAATATTTCGACATATCATTTTAACAACATTCGAGTTGCGTGCTTTCGCCTGACATATTTTGTTGAGTACGTCGTTATCAGGTAATGTCCACTTTTGTAACAAGGACATCGCTTCATCTTCATCGTCATTATCAAGATAATGACTCCATACAATTGGATCTAAATAGTAATTGATGAAAAACAATCATCAATAACATGGAAGTGAATGGTTCTACAACTGAGGTAACTGACTAATTTAAGAAAATTCTTGTGTACGAAAGCGCCAAAACCTTCTATGACAAGATTATTTTGTACGTGCAAATACTTTCGTCCTGTAACATAATTGTACTTACTACCTACCATCTGAACCAAATAATCCGAACAGGAGTTTTCATGAACTGCATTTAGAAAGTTGCCATACGCAGACTTGCTGCATGTTAAAAGAATATGTACATGTGTATTTTAAAAAGGGCCAGAAAGGAATTCGAAAATATAAATATGTACCGATTTTCCATTGCTGAATGTGTTTATTTGATGTTGTTTCGCTGTCAGCTCCACTGTTTTCATTTCGTTCTATTTCATCTTGTAGGGATAGTTCTAGAGATGAAGACAATATGATTTAAACTGTTAAACATTTGCCTTTTCTTTCGAAACAGCAGTGTACCCCGTGCTGAGTGCTATTACACGTTGTAAATTGTAACTTATACGTTAACCGTGAAATGAGAGATAAGTAAAGCACTGAAAAAATAGAAATCTACACATCTAAAATTTACAGATTATCCACAGTCTATAAGACATGCTCTTTTTTCTTATTACATCTTCCATGATATTTAATCTAAACACAATAATTATGGAATAAGGAAGATCCACTGAAAACGTTAATTGTATTATCCATATCAGCTTTGCACGAAAATATCTTACAATCCGCTCTACATGTAAACAACCATTTTGAATGTTTGCTAAAGGTTCAGAATTTCAAATAAGTTCCAGCAAAAATCGTGCACGGGGCTAAAATATTTTTATTTATAAAGTATCTTAATGCTTTTTATAACAAAATTCACCATTTAAAAAAACACACAAAAAAAACAACATTATCTGAATATGTAAAGCTATTCTGAAGGGGAAATGTATGTATAGCCGATCTGATACAGTTGCGCTGCTTGAAGTCTGAATATATTTTCAAGACTAGAACTATGTATGGAAATCAAGCAGAAGGTATTGAACTATTATTTAGCTAAACCTAAAAATTGTCAAACTTAAATGAACAATTCTTCATTCCAGTGCATTAACACACAAAATTATGATAAAACCTGTTTTGTACCCATATCAAAACTCTGGGATGAGGAAATCAAATTTTAAAAACCAATCTTCTGTTTCTTTTGTCTATATATAAGCCCTGTTTTGAAATATAAAATATAGATCTATTATGTGTATTAAATAATAAAAAAGTTTCGTGAAAACAGAAAAAGTCTTTTGAATAGGATTACTTTATTACAAAATCAAAGAAACACGCGATTTTATAAAGATATTTTTCAACCACGGAAAGAAGAATACATGTTTTATCTATATTTATAGTGAAATCCATACCTTGGTCTCTCGAAGGTTCGCATTCCTGTGACTTAGTTGCTGCCGACAGGGAAGCACTAGCTATACCTGTTTGAATTTCAGAACTGTGAACAGGCTGCTGATTTCGCGACGAACTAAGCGGATTGCAAACCAAAATAAAAAGAAAAAATAAATGACATTGTCATTTCTTTAACTTATTTAATGGTTATTTAAATAGTTAGATCTACATCACTCTTATGGACTTCTGCGTCTGGAAGTCAGTCACGCACGCATTAGACAAACGATATATATAAAACAATAGTCCTAGGTAATACTGATAACATACTAGTCTGATGCAGTGACTTTAAGGAGGTAGGTTACCTTGTTTCTAAAGTAAGTAATATTTTCGTGTTATTTGCTAATATTTAAAAAAAATTCACAGCTTAGAATACGTACAGCAGTACCCCTCGTCTGACATTTTTATGGAACAAGTGTTTTGCATGCTGCTATTCTTGCATAAAAACTACTTTTTTCACTGGATCCGCCCATGTATTAACGGGAGAAAAATCGTGTGCAAACAAGGCAATTCACGTGCTGTTAATACCCGATTTTTATTTTTGAAATGCTTTCCCAGGGACGTATATGTAATTCTGCGCAGATTGACATCTGGTATCTGCGTCTTGTTTCTTTCATAGAAACCTCTTCTTGAAGCATTAAAGGTGCAATCTAAACCATAGAATGTTTTACTGTATCAGTAACTAACGGCAAAAGCGCTGCTCCCAACAATGTTCGTACTCGTTTCTTCCCTTGTTTACTCCCCTTTTAGAACTCGGCGTCAGTTCAGATTTTGTAGACAACCGTGAATGTTAAAAGATCGCGTGTTTACCTGTGCGATTCTTTGTTTTTAGATATCATATTTATGATTTTGGTAAGTATCAGTCGGTATGTTTTTATCTAATTTCTCGAAGAATTTATATAAACAGCTTGGAAACTTGACACTACGTTCGTACTCATCCGTACTCCAACTGCGTGTCCGTACTCAATGTAACTCGAATGTAAAGTTATTATTCTTGAAATTGTGATCGAGTCCACCAAATTGTGAAATGATATGAACAATTATTGGTAATTTTATGTTTGTAATAATGAGAGATAAAAAAATCGGTTAGAAACCTTCAGGATGTGCTTTTGATAGTGTTGTTTATTTCCGGGCCCTGGATACGGATATTTAAAACATGTTTACCGTTTCCAAGAACAACAGGAATGGTAAATAAAAAATGTACCGGAATCGTCAAGTCATCACATATGAAAACAATACATAAATCGTCGTGAAATATTTTTTTATGCAAGAATAGCGACAATACACGTTTGTTTTGTGTATTAACGTCTGCAGAAGCCCTTGGGATATGTTTGTGACCTCGACCTTAGGATATGTTTGTGACCTCGACCTTCGGTCTCGGTCACAAACAATCCCGCGGGCTTCTGCAGACGTTAATACACAAAAAACTTGTATTATCCCTACATTTTTCTAATGGATATTGTTGAAATGCAAATAAAAAGCCAAATCTGTTTTCCTTAAATAGACCAGTGTCAACGCTTTTGAATTTTACAAATATATGTCACGGGCTTCGTTTCCTTGGTTACATCAATTTAATTCAAGAAACCACAATTTTCTACCGAAATTTGAACAATTTTACATTTTAGTTTTAGTAGATCTATATATGTAACAAATTATCAACGAAAACTGACAAATAGGTATTGCAAATCAAACTGCCCAATTTTATTTGACAGTGGCCGTAATAAGTAACCTTTCACCCAACTATATTCCCAATAGTATTAGTTATCATCATCCATTTTCTTACATTCCGCATAACAATTTAATATAACTATATAAACAAAGCAAAATATTGATCATTATTCAGAGCGAAAGACTTATAAAAAATTCAGCAAATAATGGCTGTTTAAAATATTAAAAAAAAATGAAAAGAAAATACACAGAATTACGTACATTCAAAATAAAAGCTATCAATTTTGCGCGGTAACTGACACGTAACATCATGCCGTCAATGACGTCATTTTAAGGAGGTAGGTTACCTTCATATTTGTATGTGCGCATGTCCAACCGGAAGCTAACGTGACGATTTACGACGACGTTTACGACAAACTAAATGTGTTTGTATATTCATTTTTCTGAAAACAAATTATGAACCTGTCTTCGATCTGATGCTTTATGTTTAAATAATGCAGAAATAATGAATAAATTGCCGCAGAAACGCTTCAAAACAATGTTGCCTTAAAATGACGTCATTTACGTCATGGCGTTACGTGTCAGTTACCGCGCAAAATTAAAAGCTTTTATCTTGAAAGTACGTAATTCTGTGCATTTTCTTTATTTTAACTATTTTCAAATAACCATTATTTGCTGAAATATTTTTATGAGTCTTTTGCTCTGAATAATAATCAATATTTTGCTTCTTTTATGTAGTTATATTGAAATGTTATGCGGAATGTAAGAAAATGGATGATGGTAACCAATGTTATTTGGAATATAGTTGGGTGAAAGGCTACTTGTTACGGCCATTTTCAAATAAAAAATCTAGCAGTTTGATTTGTTATACCAATTTTCCAGGTTCCGTTGATAATTTGTTACTTATATACTAAAACTAAGATCTAAAATTGTTCAAATTTCAGTAGAAAATTGTGGTTTCTTGAATTGAATTGATGTTACCATGGAAACGAAGCCCGTGACCTATGCATCTAAATGTAAAATTCAGAAGCATTGACACTGGTCTATTTAAGAAACACAGCTTCGGCTTTTTGTTTTCATTTCAACAATATCCATGAGAATAATAGCAGCATGCTGAACGATTTTTTCATGTAAAATGCCAGACGAGGGATAAAGCTTTAAGTATTCCAAGCTGTGAAATTTGTTTGAATAAATGCAAATAACACGAAAATATAACTTATGTTAGAAATGAGATGTTTTAAAGCTACATTAACTAGAAAGATAATCTTATTCAATTTTTTTATAAGAAATTACGACGAAAAGCAAGATATAAGCTGTTTTAAACATCTCTGTTGCCATGGTTACTTTAAACTTTAAGAAAAATAGGGTACCATGTAAAGTGTTTGGTATTTTGCTAATAATATTACCCAAATATTCCATGTTGGTCATTAACAGAATGGCACTGAAGTCGTCGAAAACCCCTATTTTTATACATAGTTGTTTAAAAGTTAGAGAAAATGCGTTACCATGGAAACACGAGCCCCGCGACATATACATTTTAAGCTTACATTAGAAACCTAACGTGCATACTAGTCAAATTATCGATTATGCAGACTTCTACGGATATCAATGAAACTAAAATACACTGAAAAGTGTTAAATATCCGTATTTTCCTTCTTCTTTCAATATGAAATACCTTTGGAGGGTCACGTTCTTCAAACCTGGATAAAAGTTGAACTTGAAGGGACAGAGACAAACGAAATTGAGATTGTGGCAGTTAAAACTTCATATTACACGAAATACAAAAAAAAAGCTGCGGTACAACTAATTTGAATTTACCCTGGTAACAAGGTAACCTACCTCCTTAAGGCAACACTGTTTTGAAGCTTTTCTGTGGCGATTTATTTTAGAAATAATATATCTCATTAAGTGATTTGTCGCTGAATAAATCATTGTTTGGAGTTCAGATGCAAAGGAATTATATCACGAGGGCGCAGCCCGAGTGATATAATAATACGCATTTGAACGACAAACAATGATTTTATTCAAGAGCAAATCACTAACTGAGATATATTGTTTCGATTCTAACACGTTACCAAGGACTTTAAAGTACGGCATTCATTAAATATTTGCCAGTTTTCAATTGGTTTCTTTTCCAGCGCGCCGCTATGCCGTTAGACGATATGACGTAATAATTGTGACGTCAGAACAGTGAATTGCTGTATAGTAATTCACTGTTTTCAGCCTTCTTTGTTTAATAGGAAAATGAATCGGATCGTGTTAGAATCATTATTTCTGCATTATTGAACCATTAAGCAGGTTCAGGATTATTATCAGAAGAATGAACATACAAACACATTTATAATAGTTTTTCGAAGTCACGTTAGCTTCCGGTTGGGCGCGTACATACAAATATTGAAGTAACCTACCACCTTAAAAATCAAAGAAGCATTATTCGTTAGAAACTACAAAACATTACACCTAAACTACCATCTGATGTTGACTTATTCTTTGCTATTATCACGGGTGGTAAACGCGCAATCCAATTCCCAGTGGGAATACGCTAAAAATGGGTTGCGCGACTTCCGGTGCTGGTGTTGCGTATCAATATATACAAAATCGAGGTAGGTGGGTTTTTGTTTTTGTAATAATGACATATTTACGAGTGCTTTCGAAAAAAGCAAAATGCTTTTCGACACAAAAATGAATAAAGATCATATATGTGAAATACCAACTTATTAATTTAAGAATCAGCTCTGTTATCACGAAAACTATGCTGGCTCGAACTGTCAAAAAAGCATGGAATCATGAAAAATGCAAATTTTCTAACTCTTGTGCCTTCTTTCTGGAAATGTGACGCTTGTAATGATCAAACACGTGTAAAACAGTCATGAATATTACATACACTTGAATGAAATGTTGCTTTTGGGGGAAAGATTGGCAAAATATAATCGGGAATGGGGTTGCGCCCCGGGAATGGAGTTGCGCGTATACATTATATACATTATGATGTATACGAGCAACTCCATTCCTGGTGCGCAACCCCACTCCCGATTAATTTTTTTTGTCAATTATGTCCCCGTAAGCAGGATTTGAAGCAAACAATTTTGATATTCGTTAGTTTATAACAGCTGAGTTATCATATAAAGCATCAGATGTCCTCAGATTAGGCATATGAGGTCAGAAACTTCCATTTTTGTTGATTTCATACTTTTTTCACGCTTCGTGTCGCCAGAGTTTTTGTGATAATAGAGCCGAATCATAAAATACAAACCAGATATTTTATATATATGATGTATTATCATAATTGTGTCGAATAGCAGTTTGCTTTTTTCGAGAAAATTTATTCTTGCCTCATACTAATCAAAATCATAACTTCACATACCTCAATTTCGTCCTTTTTTACGCGCAACACCAGCACCGGACGTTGCGCAATTCATTTTAAGCGAATTCCCGGCGGGAATTGGATTGCGCGTTTACCACCCGTGACTATGCTAAACAATAATCTATAAATTATGTGACACCTAGCTGTATTCTGAGAGAGATAACAAAAGTAATACCTTGATTCTATATAAAAATCTTCCTCGTTTTCCGGGACCAGCGTTTTCTCACCACTAGATTTGCTAACAGATGTTCGATCTTCATGTTTTAATTCAGTCTGACTTTGTCCATCACCCTTTATATAAATGTTTAAAAGTACAAGTAATTTATTGCTTTTTTTGTTGTTTGTTACCCGCTGCAGACTTTTTCGTCTCTAATCTACTCAAGAAATTGTATGTTTGGCTTCCCTATCGTCTGGCAGAGAACAAGTAGTAGACCTGGGCCCAGTTGTTCGAAACTTTAACTGGCTGTTTAACTAATGTTTTAATTTTACTGTAAAGATATTTTAGTGTTCATAATTCTTAAATTATAATAGGTTTGACGAAGTCTTCTAAAATGTCCAAATGTAACTCTAAAGGTTAACCAATTGTTGGCTTAATCGCCTGTTAAAGTTTTGAACAACTGGGCCCTGGGCAGTTTAGTCTTTACAATCTTTTAAAATAAGAAACCTAGGAAAACTCCAGTGTTGCTCCTTTTAAAGTTATATCACCTACATACCTAACAATTTTTATCTATGTCTCTGGTTAAATGATAGGTTGTACTATAGACGAAAAACAGTTTCCCTGTTGCAGGTCATTACAATTGTGACCTATTACGAATTTTGTTGTAAACTTCCGACCTAAAAGAGTGTTTTAACATTTATCTATGCACGATGCGCGGTTACACGTAGGGCGTTATAATTTCACGAGGGCGTAGTGAAACTTTTTGTACGACATATTACCACCCGAGTGTATAAACAGTGTTAAAATACGGTTTTTGGTATAGATTATTTCCATTCTAATATGCGCTTAAAACAGTAGATAAAATACAGTAGCGCTCTTTCTTGGTCGCAACAAAATCATTGACGTCACCGCACGATAACGTGACGTCATTCTAGCGTAAGAGTGTTTTAACAGAGAAAATCATATTAATAATTATGTGAGGTTATTAATAGCACCCGTCATCGCTACGATAAGTAATACACACGTGCATCATTGTTGTTGTTGAAATAAATATATATCTATGATATATTATTTATTATCATTACAGCCCTTTTGCCAGTATAGAGTCTGAAAAGTAGAACCCTCTGCCCATACAAACAAACATTATATGTTGCCACGTATATACAAATGTTGGCACAAATAGCAGCATATCTAGCTCTACCGAAGCAACCCGTGACAATTCTGTCGGTGACGGCCAACCTTCCTATCAAGTTTTGAGATCCTAGGTCCAAGTTTTCTTGGGTTATAGTCTGGAACTATGTCACTGTGACCATGACCTAATGACCTCAGAATAAATGCGATCATTTTGCGAGAACTTGCGAGAACCTCACCTGACTGGCATGTTTGTCAACTGCTCCGTTCACTTAGGCCCAAGAGCATAGCTTCCGAGAAGCTTTAGGAAAGCTTGGAAGAAAATCTCAATCGAACTGACGCCGGAAGTGAAAAAAATATATCATTTTCTTTTAATTGTATTTTTTTTTATTCCGACTATCGGGTGGAAACCACAGATTTTAAAAAACAGGAGACGCACAATCGAACATCTCGGAAGAGCTCTTCTTATTCCGGCAGATCTTCCGTGGCCCAAACAAACGGTTCAAACGTCCTTGGCAAAAAGAACCGCCAGTTGAATAATAAATTCATTTAATTGAAAGAAATATATTGTAACGTGATTTAATTCATATGCATATCTTTGAATACTGCGAACGAAGAACAGTAAAAAAAAAAAAAAAAAATATATATATATATATATATATATATATATATATATATATATATAAAACAAGAGCTGTCGAAGGACAGCTACGCTCGACTATTCAACAGCCTTGTCAATTGAATGAATACAAAAGTCGAAAAGGGGCAAAATTTTGTACAAATGCAAAACAGTGTTATGGAACCTACACAGTGCTTATCAGCTTATGACAGTAGACAAGTGTGTGAAGTTTCAATCCATTCCCATTAGTAGGTACTGAGATACCAGCTTACATATAAGAATTTAACCAAAAACTGTTGAGTTAAAAAAGGGGCATAATTTTGTAAAAATGCAAAACAGAGTTATTGAACCTTTACAATGTCAGTTCTAAAATTTATTTGTTTTATTTATTGATATTTTGTGACTTGAAAGACAAAATACAAAATAACATTTAAGAAACTACATATTAAGTATTGTTATGGTAAAAAATGACTTTATTAATTTCTTACGAAAAGCCCCTTCTTTTACATACTTTGTAAACTAAAAATGCATGTCAGTTATGAAAAACCTCTTAAAATTGAAATAAACATCCGGGTGATAATACCCGGAGGCAACAGATATCGACATCGCAATGCCGGTCACCCGTTACCAATACCATAAAGCTGTTGTCTCCACTGATATCGATTTTCTGCCTTATCGGTCATGAGGTCAATTCTTCCTCATGAATAAAAGGATCATCAAAGTATTAAAGCACAAAATAAAAATGTGAATATCATTTTATCTAGGGTGTCTCAAGTAAACGGATTTAATGATACAGAATTCTAACTTCAACATTGAATAAATAAGGTCGAATCCTGTGTTTCTGTTTTGAATTTTGCTTACTTCATTAAAAAATAACCTTGGGGCAGACGTAAAACCTACCTAAATTTCTTCCACGATATGTAATCTAAAGAGTGAAAGCAAAATAGAGAAATTTTACCGCGTGTAACTCAATATTTTTAAAGATGTGAAACTCTGCCCCTTCTGTTGAAGTTGTAAATTCACTTTGAACAGCAAGAAATCGCTTATCAAATTACTGTTTTTTTCCATTTTTGTACAATAAATCAATCATTAGTCTTGCAAGAAGTAAAAACTTACTAGAAAATATGGAAAACAGGGGGAAAAAATTGGTCCCAGGAGGGCTTGAATCTACGCCTCACCCCCCCCCCCCCCCCCCCCCCCCCCCCCCACACACACACACACCCGTGAGAATTGCAGTAAAAGTGGGTTATGGTACGAATTGAATACTCTTCAAAAAGGAGGTACTCTATTACGCCTCTATTACCTTAATGGCTAAATCAATAGCAGTTGCCTCGGCTGAAAAGTTGGCAAACGTAATTTGACTGATGTAGGTGGCTGACGGCGGCACAACCAACCTTTAATTCATCTTTGGAAACCTGTGTGTAAATTGGGAAATGATCCTTTTATGTCGGCTTGATTTCTTTATATATGGACTTCATTATTTCAAGGTTTGTTTCGGACTTTTTCAAGGCAGTTTTCATATCAAAAAGGACTGTAAGAAAATTAAGAGTCAATGGTGGTGTATTCACCATTTTCTTTTATATCATCAAGCTAGAAGGTGAAACCCTCCCCGCCCACTCAGACCCCGTTCTTTAAAGCCGCTTGTATGTAGATCATATTTCTGAATTTTGCCATCTGGCATGCGGGTTCTCTAAGAATTACAGCATGTTATTTACGTTAATTTAATTTTTAGCCCACATGAGCTATGGTGAGCTATTGTGATCACGCTGTGTCCGTCGTCCGTCGTGCGTGCGTGCGTCCGTCAGTCCGTCCGTCGTCAACCATTATGTTTAAATTACATCTCCTCCATAACCACTGAATGGAGTTTGATGAAACTTGGCATGAATGTTTCTTGGATGGTCCTCTACCGTAGTTGTTCAAACGGTTTCACTTGGTTGCAAATACGGACCGCCAGAGCTAAAGATAGAAAAATCTTCTGATCTTCAGTAAATATGCTCTTGCAAATTATTTGAATGACTAATTCATGGTATGTCCTTCCCGTCAAAAGGATAATGGAAATAAATAGTTAGAAAACGCATAGAAGATAAACATCTAGCATTATGGGCAGCAAGAATGAACTTAACATCAGATTTCGATAGGTTTAAGCATATCCATAGAACGGTACACATTGCAGTATTTACAGTTATATCTGCAATGAATTTATACCGGGAATGGCTCAGTGCATTGCAAGTGTATGGGTACAAGATCAGAACTTCAATGTCCACACCGCTTGAATATCGTAAATGGCATAAATATGCTTGCGTAAGACAATGAACTGTTCAAATTTGTTTAAACTAAGGCATAAATTATGTAAACCGTTGGTATATGTAGAAACTTTTGATGCAGGGATTATCCAAGAACTCCGACATGTGAATGAAGAGACTTTCTGTTCAAGTTTCCATGCAAAACTCATAATAAAGTGCACATGATTTGTACATTGTATATGCAAAAGAAGATTCTTATTATGACCCATAAAGTACATTTTAGAGGCTTGTATTCTAAGCAACGGGATATCAGTATTATATATGCCGAGTAAACAGACTCTTAGATGTATATATTGCACTTTCGCGTAAACACACCGAACTCCTGTCTAAACGAGTATTTTGTGCACACACGTTCCTTGGTAGCCCTTCGAAAAAAAAGTACTCTTGGGACGATGCATACCATAATCACACTCGATACCCAAATACATTCTTCAGCTTATCATTTACTTTCTACATTTCACAATCTATGTATACATATGTGTACGCTATATTTGTCTGAAAAATTGTGACATTTTGAAACAATTAGTAACAAAGCGTACATATCCCATGTAATCATTTATCAAGTGTGAATATATGTGTTTATATAACTTCTGTTGTAACATCTGAGTAAGAAGAAATAAACAGAATATTAATAAAAGTTCTTACCCTTTGTCTCTGTCCATAATTTTCACATACGCCAATGAATTGTTTTCCCGTACTACTTCCGATGCCCTGTGATCAAAATAACTTAAGCTTATTGAGAGGACTAAGTTGAATTAGTTCATTAGCTGAAATGTTCGTCTAAGTAATCGAGTCATGTATTTAGAACCATACTAAAAAGAATAGACAAAGTTGATTTTTGTTGGGTTTAACGGCGCAACGACACAATTATAGGTTATATTTGATGATGGAGGAAGATCTCTGGTTCCCCTTCGTGCATTATTTCATCACGAGTGGGTACCTGGGTAGAACCACCGTAAGCACGTTTGATGGCTTCCTCACATGACGAATTCAAGGTCCCGAGTGCGACTCGAACCCAAATCGGTGAGGGGCAAGTGATTTGAAGCCAGTGACATTGAACACTTGGCAACGAATACATAAAGGAAACAATACTTTATTTCACTAAGTTATGTTTTTATGGGGTGCCGTTTTACTGTCGATTTACTCTTTTGTGTTATCCTAAATTAATTTATGAATATCACAAATTCAATTAGTGATGTCACAGATTCATTTAATGATATCATAAGAGTATATTGGACATCATTAGTGCATTCATAGATATCACAAAATGACTATGGATATGTATAATTCAGTTATTGATATCTTAAAATCAGTTTTATTTGATGACATCATTCATTCAGTTAATGGTATCTTTTATTTCTACTTCATGATGTCCATTAATGATTTTTTTCACTATAAAATGAAAAAATGAAGTTAAAGTATCATAAGATAGAATTAAGGATATCATAAAATAAATCAAATTTGTGATATCACTAAACTAATTTTTATAGTATCATTAAAGAAAATATGTATATTTTAAATTCTTTTTCAGGATATCGTAAACTGAATCATATAAATCTATAAAAGATATTATATGTAAATCGTTTTTTGCAATCAGTAAGTCATTAAGAACCGTGCAATACTAGTATTGTGTACGAATTATTAATATTTATATAATTAATTCAGATATTTTAAAATCAAACATATTTTGATGTACTTCTAAGCGATTTATATATATCTTTAAATGTACATTGTGATATCCTCAATCTGACTAAAGTACATCTCCTATTACGCTACGCATAGGATCTGACAACGAGCTATTGATGGCCTCGTTCTGACAACCCTTCCGCTAGCCAATCAAAAGCTAACTTACAACATTCTGCAAGCTTTAGAAAGCCTTGGTTTTTGATATCAACAATTTTTATGTCGAAAGAGGTCAGATAGCTGGTTAGCTCAGTCGGTAGGGCACTTGCTCTGTAAGCGAGAGGTCCCGGGTTCGAGCCCTGGATTAACTGCAAATTTTTCTTACTCTTTGACATTCGAACAAGTTGTCTGATCGGTGCAAACAAAAATAGATTTGCGAAAATAAAAATAACAATATTGGAAATCCAAAATATACAGAAGACGAATGTGAATGGGTCGTTCTCAGATCTTCGTTTAGAAGATCAAGTGCTTTAGTCAGATTGTGATATCCTTAAAGTCATAATGGATATCATAAAGGCGAAAGAAGGATACGAAAAGGTATTAGTAGTTAGAGATATCCAACATTCTATTACGTGACATCGTTGTTTCATAACAGGATATCACAAAATATATCTTACTACTATAAATGAATAAGATTTTTTTGTACTTATGATATAATTTAATACACTATATTTCAAGATATCACAAAGTACATGTTACGAAATAATAAAATTAATTGAGGATGTCAGAAAATGAATTGAGAATATCATAAAATAGTGAATGAATGTAAAGCAGCATTCCATACCTTAACTTCTTAAGAACGGATCTCTCTGACAACAAGGAGAAAATTTCGGCGACGCAGCAAGGTTGATGCAAACTGATGCGTTTTATATACTTATTATTTACCAGATATCATTAGATTCCGGTTAAAATGCCGACTATTAGAAAATAACTAAGATAAGCAAAATGTTCAAATGATATACGAAATATACCATATAAATAAAGAAAAAAGGTTACAATAACTGTATATCATTTTAACCAGTATATCTCATGCATTGTTTTACTGTTAAGTAGTTTCAAAACAAAGAAAGTAAATATGAAATATACCACACACTGTACATGTTATATTAGAGAAAAAAACATCACTTACAGTAACTGTTATTTGTTACTGACATAAATAAAATCTTAGTGAGTCAAAATAGAAAAGTTCATTTGACAAAACCTAAATAAGAATTTAAAATATACGCAACTTATTTAATGATACCAGAAAAAAACCCCCAGTTAATTGCTCTTCCTATCATACAAAACTCTTGAACCGATCAATTCTTTCGGTTTTTATATCCTACTTCAGAATAATTTTGTTTGCATGTTGGAGCGAATCCAAGTTGTAATCATTAAATGAGTCATTTGGTTGGAAGACAAGTATTGATCAATGTAAATATTATAGATATGCGCCTAATTTATGAGATTTTATATCCATCTTAAACTTCGTAAATATAAGGAGTACGTAACTTCCGATTTCTCAGTTTTTCAAAAATTAAAGTAAAAATATGAAAACTAAATATTCGGTCCTCTGTAAAGTGTAAATATTTTCTGACTGACCAAAGCTATGGTATTTCAAAGAGCACGAGACCAATTGTACCATAAACTCGTGCTGTAAATTTCGGATTTACGGTAAATTCTAATAGCTTCCAGCAGTTTAAATATAATTTGTATGAAAAATAACAAGTGTGTTATTGAGATAAAGATAGTTCAACGAAAGGTACTACAGCTGATTTATTATTCTGATTAAATGCCGTATCATATTATTTAAACTGAAAAGAAATACCATATCAATAATCCGTGTTCTAACTGTTCCCTCTTCCTTAACGATTTAACAGTAGTTTAATACACAATGTTAGACAAAACTCGATAATCTTATTTACAAATAGACTATTTTTCTATAGACAGTTGGCAAAAGCCCCAAGAAAAAAAATCCGTAGGCATTTTAGTACAATATTGTATCATACATCAAAATGTTCGTTGGGGTATATGGAATTCAGCCAGGGTGGATACCAGGCTCAAATATCCCAATTTAAGTTTTCGTGAGGCCCCAAGAGGGATGCACGTGATACGAAATAATAATAGAAGTAAAATGTTGTTTAAATTCCAGGTTAAGGTAAATCTGACTTAAATATATTATAGAGTTGAAAGATTCAATTATATAATATAATTTGATGTATAAATGTAATTATAAGTGAAATTAAAGATTACGAGGCCCTAAATTGGGGGTTCTCTATCAGACGGCAATTACATGATGATGTGACGTATCCAATATGTTAAAATTTGCGGTACATTGGTATTAACATGTAATTAAGAAATGAATGTATCCAGTGCATATAAAAATCAAAGTACTGAAAGTACAGAAAGGCTGGCTACCACAAAACACTGAATTAAAGCTGTGCGGGAAGGATGTTTGCAAAATCTTAGATATTATAAGGGTTCTCCATATCAAACTTGCGAGCATAGGGTATTGTTGTGATGAACCATCTCAGTTAACTTGTGAAGGTAGTGTAAGGATATTACAGACTATAGATGGTGAAAAATACATTGTGTTTGCTTCATTAGTGATACAAACGGCACATAATTCTCACTTTAAAATCTGAAACCGCAAAAATTAAAATCTTACAAAAAGTCAAATTTCGAGCACGTAATCCAATCAAACCACATAGGATAACGAGCGAAATTCATTGTTTATTCGAGAAACCTAGTTTTTCAAACGTTAACCATGGTGTACGGTCGATATATTAGAATTAAAAAATTGGTTTACGGCCGTGAACCTATATTTACGAGTTTATGAACATGAACCCCTGTTTACGACCGTTGGCCTAGGTTTATGATAGTGAACCATAGTTTACGGACGTGACATGTATGGATATTGTCCAATATTTTAACACGATCCAATTCATTTTTCTATTAAACAAAGAAGGCTGAAAACAGTTAATTATTATACAAAAATTCACCGTTCTGACGTCACAATTATTACGTCATAGCGTCAAACGGCATAGCGGCGCGCTGGAAAAGAAACCGATTGAAAACGGGCAAATATTTAATTTATGCCGTCAAGGATGTACTTTATAATCCTTGGTAACGTGTTAGAATCGAAATAACATATCTCATTTAGTGATTTGTTCTTGAATAAAGTCATTGTTTATCGTTCAGATGCATATTGTTATATCACTCGGACTCCGCCCTCGTGATATGATTCCTTCGCATCTGAACTCCAAACAATGATTTATTCAGCGACAAATCACTAAATGGGATATATTATTTCTTAAATAACATGAACCCAGCTTCACAGTCGAAAAACTAGGTTTAACGATGGATAAACTAGGTTTTTCGAACGTATTTCGATCGTTTTGCGCAATGGCTAAAACTTTGAAATGTGTCTCTGTTTCAGCTGGAGGAAAAAAAACAACACAATTTATACAAAATTAACAAATAATAATAATAATAATAATAATAATAATAATAATAAGAAAAAGAAAAAAGAAGAAAAAACGAGCAACAACGAAAAGGGTTTAAAGATAAATCACAGTGCAAAAATATGTTACCTTCAGGACAGTATCAAGTTAATGCAATTGTTAAACATTACCAATACGGGTCCACTATCTTAATATAACCTGAAAACAGCTGAAAATGTGTGTTTAAACAAAATTCGCATACATCTACGCCCCGCCCTTTGAGCAAATTGGTGATAAAGTACTTTTTACATTACATCTTTCATAATTCGTCAGAATGTTTAAAACGAATTTAGTATGAAAATATCCTTAAAAAACCTCTGTTAAATTAAGTAATGTTATAGTTTCAGTTGTAAATGTAAACATTATTTCTGTAACAAAATATAGCATGTACGCTAATAATAATAATAAAAAGAAAAAACTACTAACCCTAACCCTAACCCTATTAAGGTATATAACACGTAGAATGTGGTCATTTGTTTCTTCTCACGTTATTCTGGCAATTCACGCGGCGATTTCGTCCCGTAGTGCCTATAGCAAATGATCTGGAAGAATAGATTCTTAAAGCCCTCAGTATAAGACCTGACATAACTCATATCACTATAAGTTCATTTTAATTGATATTTCATATTTCTTGTCAGGTCGTCGAATAATGCGCAGTAGAACTCATATCGACAATTGTTTCTCGAAACCAGCGTTTGTTTGATTAGCATTTATAGACCGGGGTCATAATTTATAACGAAGCGGTCAGTAGTGTTGAGTTACGAAAAAGTTCCATTCATACGGACATTTCATTCATAGAGGCGGATTAATTTACCATCATTATGTAATATTTTCTAATGTTATCTTTCAAGTATTTACCATTAGAAAAATAAAACATTATTATAACATGTTTCAACAAATAGATCTATTGAAACAGGTAAGTTTAACAATCTTTATACAACTCTATGGCAAAACTGATAAACGTGGCGGACTATTTGAATTGCGCATGAAATTATATTTTGTGTTGTCAGTCTCAGCACCTATTGAACTTTACAGAAACTCGATATATAGTTATAATAGTCTGGCGAATAATCGCCAGCCTAAAAACTAAGACTTATTACATTTTCTTTGAAATTTCATATATAATTCAAGAGGTCACAAAAGGAGTTACACTCAAAATGAACAATTTTAACCGGACATGCTGTATATCATTATTGCCATCAAGGTAACATTCAGTTAAGTTTGTGGAGTCTTAAAACATTAACTGTACTAAAACTTATTGTGTAAAGTATTTATTGCAGCATCACTTTCTATTGAGGTCTGAGAACACTAAAACCGAGACTTTCGCAAAACGCTTTGGTATCATACATATAGAATAAGTAACTCTGAGAATTTCAAGAAATTGTAAAGCCAATATATTACATATACATGTTACTTCGCTGCATTTCATTTCCTAAATCACTTGCCCTTTATCGATGTGGGTTCGAGCCTCACTGGGGCGTTGAATTCTTCATGTGAGGAAGCCATCCAGCTGGCTTACGGAAGGTCGGTTGTTCTACCCAGGTGCCCGCTCGTGATGAAATAATGCACGGAAGGGCAAAAAATATTTTCATTTAATTGTTACTACAATAAGAGTGCGTAAAATATCGGTTTATTCGTACTAACTTTTGAGACACATATAGTTAAATTGCCCAAATATGGAATACTGAACCGATATATACACTAAAAAAAGTAAACACGCAATATCACTTTCTGGCAAATATTTCATTTTTGTTTTGCAAAACATTGTGTGTAAATATTTGATGTACATTGATGTACACATATAAATTGCCAAACTTTTCAAAATTCCAGTGCATTTGAAGAATAGTGAGAGCTATTCTGTTCACTCTGGTGTTGGTGTCGCCTTTGTTGACATCCTCACCTTGGGTAAGTTTTGCATGTAAGTTCATATCTTAGCATCCAATATATATGTTGGATTTAAACTTTACATAAGGCTTTTGTGCCATCTAACGTTTTGAAAAAAAAATCTTGACTGAGTTTAATACAAAAATATGATTCCCTGTACGAAAAAACGACCTGTTTTACAGCTGTAAAACGTCTGTAAAAGACCTGTATTTTGAAATTACAACTGATAAAGACCTGTAAGTGGAAAAATGATCAGAAATACAGTTGAAATGTTCAGCTGTAAAATATGAAGGTCTCAATTTACAGCTGTAAAAATTTTACTGTTATAAGTTACAGCTGTAAAATGGTCATGTCTCAAAATTACAGCTGTAACATTTTTGGAGGGAAACATGAGTATTGTCAGCCATCTTTAATGTATTTTGGCGGGATATAACTGAAATTCACACAGACATCACATCTTGTAAAATTTTGGAATTTAAAGCGGTATAGAGTAAGTACAGATGTTTAATTGTCTATTATAGTTGTAAAAGGACATGTATAAGTACATACATTAACAGTTTACTCTATACTTGAAGCCGATAAGTTTAAAAGAAATAATTACAAGATTGTCATATGTTTTCATGACTGACAAAGGAAGTTTTATAAACAAGATCTGCATATGTCCTACTTTGTATCCTACCATTGAATTTTGTTGTTGCTATACTGTAATCATACCACATATACTTTACGTACTAGATCATTTATTGTGCCATTTTCATAGTAATTGCTACCTTATCTAGAGAATTGCAGTTCATCCTAAAACTTTTTGCACCTCTACTTTCGTCTCTTAAAATAATGCTCTCTTTTTCAACACTTATAATATTTCTACAGCTGTAACTTTGGGGCATTTTTACAGCTGTAACTTTTTTCATTTTTATGGCTGTAACTTTTTTACAGGTGTAGCTCATTTGCATATTTCGAACTGTTTTACAGTCGTTTGACAGCTGTAAATTGAAATCTACAACTGTTGTTATATAAAATCTACAGGTGTAAATTTGGAATAAACATGACTGTTATTTTGAACAAAAATACAGGTCTTTTACAGCTGTAAAATTTCGTACAGGCCGTTTTAAACCTAGAATATTTGGTAAAAGTTTAGCATGCACCTAAAAACAAGGTGTATTTCAAAAACTACATGCATTTGATTAAAATTTCACATAGTGCTTCCGGTCATCAAACCTCGGGAAGTAACCAATATATGGTTTTGTAAGTCTTGCCCATGGTCATAGTCATGGTCCTTTATAAACTTAGAAGTTGTTGAATAGTCGAGCGAAAGGCTCTTGGTCAGGTATTGCTATTAAAATCGTTATCGGACTTTATCCATGGCCAGAACAGGCATTTTTCAAAACTATTTTGTTGAAGCAGTGGTATGCCATAAGACCAATTGACATTCAGTTGTTTTGAAATGGTGGGGTCACCAGATATAATAATACTACTACAATATAGAAAACCTTGTGTTACATTACACGTAAATGTTTGTAATCGCGTCTACATCACACAAAAGTGTTTTGCAAGGTAAAAACTTCAAACTTATCAAACTTAAACTCTTGGTCAATTTATTAATCATTTAACAGTATCAAGACTTTTACGGATATTTGGTATGTCATTCCTTACTGATGACTGAATTTCTGTATATCGAAATGTAATTAATATGAGTTTCTAAGGTGGTAGTGAAATAAATTACAACACAGGTGCCATATGCTCATGTAACACAAGTCATGCTTAGACTGTCCTAAAGAATGGATGTTGCATTTTTACTTTTTGAGAGTATTTTCAAAGCACAAGGCTAGACAAAAAATCGCATCAACAAATATTCATTTAGAAAAACTACGTTCGAAGAAAGAACCTAACCCCCTCAGACAAAAACCCCATATCAGTGATTGTATGGATGTATACATGATTAACTTGATATACATGAACAAAGTAAAATATATAGACAACGTGAAAGATACGGACACACAAAGGAACAAAGTGGAGCACAGATTTGGAACTGCCAGTTGCAAAAACACAACTTGGATATTAAACCAGTAAAAAGTGAAGTAAATCTTTCTCCTAATCCTTCCTACTTTTCAGAGTTGCATAAATACCAAAAACGTAGCTGGTTGAGAAAATAGGTGCTACATGTTCACATGAACATCAGTTATCCTTTTCAGGTAATGAAACACTTACAAATGTTATGGAGAGGACTTCAATAAGCTTACTGGCTTCCAGTCCAATCCAGAATTTGTGTATGTAAAATCATTTGAAATGTACATATTGGGAAATAAAATATGTTTAAACCAAATACTTACAATAATAAAATGTAACTATCAGCTGTACAGTGTTATTGTGACATTTACTGATTCAGAAGTGGAAACACGCCAGTACTGGTGTCATGTGGTACATGAAATGCTGACCTCCAGATTGAGCAGCAGAAACCTAAATACTTGACAACTGCTCCGCTGATACCAAATTGGTTAAAAATGTCTTTGACTTGTCTCTGTGGCTAGCTGATCAAGTGATCTGATTGTTGTTTGGGGTATTCCTGTACAAAATTTACAGCTGTAAAAGACCTGTATTTTTGTTCAAAATAACAGTCATATTTATTCCAGATTTACACCTGTAGATTCATATAACAACATTAATTTTACAGTTGTAGATTTCAATTTACAGCTGTCAAACGACTGTAAAACAGTTCGAAATATGCAAATGAGCTACACCTGTAAAAAAGTTGCAGCTGTAAAAATAAAAATAAAAGACTGTAAAAATGCCCAAAGATTACAGCTGTAAAAATACTGAAAAAGAGGGCATTATTTTAAGGGACGAAAGTAGAAGTGCAAAAAGATTTAGGATAAATTGCCATTCTCTAGATAAGGTAGCAATTACTATGAAAATGCAAATAAATGATATAGTCCGTAAAGTATATGTGGTATGATTACAGTATAGCAACAGCAAAATTCAATGGTAGGATACAAAGTAGAACATATGCAGATCTTGTTAATATAAAACTTTCTTTGTCAGTCATGAAAACATATGACAATCTTGTGATTATTTCTTTTGAACTTATCGGCTTCCAGTATAGAGTAAATAGTTAATGCATGTACTTATACGTGTCCTTTTACAACTATAATAGATAATTAAACATCTGTACTTACTCTATACCGCTTTAAATTCCAAAATTCTACAAGATCTGATGTCTGTGTGAATTTCAGTTATATCCCGCCAAAATGCATTAAAGATGGCTGACAATACTCATCTTTCCCTCCAAAAATGTTACAGCTGTAATTTTGAGACATGACCATTTTACAGCTGTAACTTTCAACAGTAAAATCTTTACAGCTGTAAATTGAGACTTTCATATTTTACACCTGAACATTTTAACTGTATTTCTGATCAGTTTTCCACTTACAGGTCTTTTACAGTTGTAATTTCAAAATACAGGTCTTTTACAGACGTTTTACAGCTGTAAAACAGGTCCTTTTTTCGTACATGATTATTATTCCAATGTTACAAGAGATCAGATGAATAAAGAAACATGTATAGGTGACATTGCCAATGAATAGAATTGTAGGCTTGCTACTAGTATATCAAGAGGGCACACATTTAAGAATAATCTGGTCTTTGAGCTATATTTATACTATGGCATACTAGTTAAAGTTCCACTTACATCCTATTAAAGATTTGTTTGGAGGGGGTGGGGGTGGGTAAAATAACTACCTAAGAACAAATATTTAATTATTGCTGTGAAGAAAATATTCTGGTAAATTTTATGGTTTACAATATATGAAAGAAGAGGGCAATTTACCAAACCTTTTTAACAAACTTTAAAATTTGCTCATCAAATGTTCTAAAATAACATGACCCCATAGTGGTGCCTTTTTTTTATTATTATTTTGTGTATTAGAATGCCTGTTACACACCTGAACCTTAAGTACTCAACCTTACTACCGTAGAGATTTTACAAAATAGAGTAAAAGCAATATACTAAATTATGCGATACCTATAAAAAATTTCAAAATATTTTTAAAAAACCCTGTAATGGGCCTCAAATTCTAAAATAAATAGTGTGGTGAACATATTTATTCATATTACAATACATTTAATCTAAAATAGATACACATTTCATCAAATAATGATAAAAATGAAAATTTTCTTTAATTTCCCTTAAAATTGAGAAGAAACTAATTGTCCCCTTTTGGGGCCTCACAACAAAAATAAAACTGGATTTTTGAGCCTGGTATCCACCCTGGTTGAAAAGAAGAAACAATAACGAACGCTTTAAGGTATGATACCATATTGTACTAAAATGCCTACGGATTTGTTAACCAGGTCTCTTTTCCAAGTTAGCCAACTGTCTACTACGTAATTGTATATGTGTGCGACTATGTAAATGCATTAAGTACTTCAGTCAAAAATAAGGGGTTTTCTCAAATATATTTTAGATGATATACTAATATGCCAAGTCTCATATGGCCACATCAAAGTGATTACCTGTTTGTCGGATTTCCCGCACCAATTTGTCGGAAATGAAAAAAAAAATAATTTTTTTTTGAGCGCCCGCACCTGGCGTATTTTTTGCGCTGGGTCGAAATCAGTAGGAACGAAAAAAAGGAGGAAATTCCGAAGTTTAAACGCACCTTGCTTGTAATTAATCAGAACATCGGAAGAACATGTTCTCTGAAACAGCCACCGATTCGGCTGCGTAGTCTCCCTACAGCACAGAAGGCCTCAGTTTATTCGATTAAATTTTTGTAATATTCGATTGCTTTTAAAATCGGTCATAACAAAATGGCAGCCCCCTATGTCTGCAAATATTTCCAGCAACAGCTGTTTAGATTTTCCCGAGCTGCAGTTTTACAGAGCTGTTTAGGGCTGCTGCGCTATACAATAAGATGAATTTTTCCAAGTAAAACCCGCCGAAGGCATGTGTGTTTCTCAAACGCGGGTTTTTGTTTTTGTTGATTGTTTTAATTAATTATTTGTTTCGAGTGATATTAAAGATGATACATGATAATACATCAGGAATTCTAGGCATTTGCTTATATGTTACTCAGAAGTGTCAACATTTGTTTTTGTATACTTTATATAGTTAAACCTTCAAAGTGCTGGATTTTCATTTGATTTCTGACTGCTGACTTAATCACTTAGCACCGAATAGTACCACCTCAGATTAGCAGATTCAGCTGAGTACTCCGTGATCTGCATTTGTAATAGATACATGTTATCCAGCACTTTAAGGGTTAAGAGGTCTAATCACGAGTAGAGAACATTGTTAAGTGATATTTCATAATAATAGCGCTGATATATTTCTTACTTTTTATACGCCCGTTTGAAAAACGGGACGTATTATGGGAACGCCCCTGGCGGGCGGATGGGCGGGTGGGCGGGCGGGCGGATGGGCGGGTGGGCGGGCGGCGTCCACAGACCTTGTCCGGAGCATATCTTCTACATGCATGGAGGGATTTTGATGAAACTTGGCACAGTTGTTCACCATCATGAGACGGAGTGTCATGCGCAAGAACCAGGTCCCTAGGTCTAAGGTCAAGGTCACACTTAGAGGTCAAAGGTCAAATTCAAGTATGACCTTGTCCGGAGCATATCTTCTTCATGCATAGAGGGATTTTGATGAAAGTTGGCACAATTGTTTATCATCATGAGACGGAGTGTCATGCGCAAGAACCAGGTCCCTAGGTCTAAGGCCAAGGTCACACTTAGAGGTCAAAGGATACAAGAATGAAAACTTTGTCCGGAGCATATCTTCTTCATGCATAGAGGGATTTTGATGAAAGTTGGCACAATTGTTCATCATCATGAGACGGAGTGTCATGCGCAAGAACCAGGTCCCTAGGTCTAAGGTCAAGGTCACACTTAGAGGTCAAAGGATACAAGAATGAAAACTTTGTCCGGAGCATTTCTTCTTCATGCATGGAGGGATTTTGATATAACTTGGCACAAATGTTCACCACCACAAGACGGAGTGTCTTGCGCAAGAACCAGGTCCCTAGGTCTAAGGTCAAGGTCACACTTAGAGGCCAAAGGTCAGATACAAGAATGACTGTCCGAAGCATTTCTTCTTCATGCATAGAGGGATTTTGATGTAACTTGGCACAATTATACACCATCATGAGACGAAGTGTCATGCGCAGTTCCCTTCTTTAGAATTACTTCCCTTTGTTGTTACTATAAATAGCTTATATTGTAACTTTTTCATTACTAGTCGTAGGGAAAAATCGAGACCACTTTTCTGTAGTACAACATGCATGCTACATCCAATTATGAGGTGTATTTTGACCAATCTCTACCTGGTAAAGATTTTTGTGTGGACTTACAATTTTTTTTTTTTTTTTTTTTTTTTTTTTTTTTAAGATTACCTTCCCTTAGTTGTTACTATAAATAACTTATATAGTAACTTTTTTATAACTGACCGTAGGGAAAAAACAAGACCACTTTTCTGTGGTACAACATAGATGTTACTTTCAAATTTTAGGTGTATTTTAAGGTATCTCTACCTGGTAAGAGTTTTTTTGTGGACTTAGAAAAACAAAAGACTTACAATGATTACTAAACAACCACAAAATTAAAATTCCATTTGGAAATACAGGTGCTAGAGTAAAGAAATTTGCTGTGACGGGCGTATATTGTGACATTCTGGCACTCTTGTTATTGTATGTATCACACATTAAAAACTCAATGCTCCAAAGACAACGCTGTCTGAATGTTACTTCACACACATTTGTTTTTCCGGCTTATGAAAGATACATACTTAATCTGGTGTTAAATCTGACACAAATGATTATTTACTCTTTTTTTTTTATTTCATAGCTCTTCGCTCGCTTCAAAAAAATGATGATTTGAAAAAAAAAAAAAAAAAATTTTTTCGCTTGCTCGCCCAAATATTTTTGAAAAAAAAAATCCGAAGAACAAGACATCAATTTGGTGTGGCCTAGTCATGGGGTTTGTTTTTATTTATGTTAGGTTTTTCGTCGCAGCGATACAATTATAGGTCATATGGCGACTTTCCAGCTTTGATGGTGGGGGAAGATCCGCGATGCACCCCCCCCCCCCCACGCATCATTTCATTACGAGCGGGCACCTGGGTAGCACCATCGACCTTCCGTAAGCAAGCTGGATGGCTTCCTGACATGAAGAATTCAACCAAGCGAGAAGGTCGGTGGTTCTACCCAGATGGCCGCTCGTGATGAAATAATGCACGCAGGGGCACATGAGGTATTCCTGGTAAGTCGTCATACGACCTTTAATTGTGTAGGTGCGACGATACGATAAGCCCACCAAAATAAATAAATATATGAAAACTATGCACATGTATTTACATGTCAAATATTTTCTTTTGTGCCATCTGTACACTAATAAATCCTTAATTTGCACAACTTGTTGTTTCATATATGCTCATTTTTATTCATTTATATATGTTTACAGAAGGATTACAATCGTACCAAGATTGTATGCACTATAATAATGAAGGAGAAACAAGTCTGAGCAAACACTGCCAGCCTAGATTGTTTAGTGGCCGTCCCATAATTCTTGAATCTGAACATAAAAACCGCCTGCAGCGATTTTATTCCCCGGGTGTTGAGGGCCCATGACATATATAATATTCGTTGTCCGTCCAGCCTTCAAAGTAAGTTCGTTTTCATCTCATTTTACTGTTCTCATTCTTAATATAAATTACCAACATCAGGTTGACATACCTCCTTTCTCTGGACAACGACGAATTACATGTTACTAGTTAATAGTAATTAATACCAATTCTCGTAGTCATAGCACAGTTGATTAAGACAACAAAATGTAGACTTGATATTGCGTTTTATGCCAGACTTTTTATCAAGTACGTTCCTGGCTTGGTATGACTTTGAAAGTAAATAGTTCTAAAATATGTTCTGTCAAGTGTTTTGAGAAAACCCCTTATTTACCTAGTAGTGTACATTTTCATTTACGCTGAAAAGGTCTAATGATAGTTTGATCGTTCTACGTCCTTAATTCAATAATAACTTTATCACGTCTGTCATTTTATAGCTATTCTTGTAAGTTTACGTGACACTTCAGAAAGATAACAATGTTTACACAGGTGAAAGAAGATAGCTTTCAGATGCATGATTGTTACCGTTTAATTACAAACTACCGCAGAGAGACATGCAGAGCATTAATTTTTCTAACATTTATTAGAAAATTGTAAAAGTTGGTTTTATTAGTTTATTAAGCACGCCTGGTAAACAACAGATATACTTCTTTCAGAGGTATACAGTAAATCGCTCTGACGCAACTTTCGAGCTTGTGCATGTCATGATAAAAGAACGTCAACAAAGTTGAGTGTCATCATAGGTTTTGTATTTTTACAATTATTGTATCAAATATTAGGCTAGAGAAACAGCAGCCAAGACAGGAAGACGAAACAAACACGTCTACGATGTGAATGCTCGAAGTTCTGTCCTGGCTCCTGAGTCCTTGTAAAGAATGTCTCCGTCCGAGGGAAAAGAAAGTTGTCGGATTGATGGGAACAACAGCGTTATCTTGTCGTTCGACAGCCAAACCCTTACATTCCAGTATATGAAGTAAAACGAGAAAGAGAAAGAAAACGAAGTCACGGATGTGACACCGTAATTTGCTCCTGCCGTTCATGTCTACAACGGATGTTCCAACATACCTTACAGAAGACAATCCGGAAAATGATGACAAAGATCAGACTTCAGATACAAATACAACTGGTCCTTATGTCCTCCCAATGTGTTGACCAAAGGGAACTCCAGGGATGTCACCATCATCAAGGTCTATAATTCAAGACGAGAGCCAGATTTGGAGTTTGGGTATAATATGCCATGGCTTTGCTGTCATTCGTTATAGTTATATATATATATATATATATATATATATATATATATATATATATATATATATATATATATATATATATATATTGTATGAAAACAAGAATGACGTTTCGATATTGCAGAACGATGTTAAAACTTCTGTCTGATTAGAAAGTGAAATTGAAATTGGCCAATAAAGAATGTACAGAATATTTTATTGATTAGTGTCGCTCAATGAGGAATAATATGCCATTTTTCGGGATTACCGAGGGTGTCACGTTCACTCCGGTTTCAATGGTGCTTGCGAACTCATCCGACATGGAAGCTTCGGAAGCCAGTCTTGGATCACCATTCTAGAAGTCATAAAATGTATTGACAAGGTATTCACATTCTGTGAAAAAAACAAAAACAAAAACAAAACATATAAAATACATAATATATCAGTGAACCGCATTCTAAGATTAGTATCATACGCGAACATAGAATCGGTAAACTGGTCCTTGGCAAAACATGGTGCCTATAGTTGCGAAATCTAAACCTGAATAAAAAAAAATATTAAAAAAGCGAACTACAGTGTGTCGCAGTAATACCCGCCGGAAGTGAAGGAACGCCAGAAGCAGCTTATTCCACAGATGCTCGGGGCACGGAAGCAATGCAAAATGGCTGTCCTTGTTAGTGGGTTAAATTCTTGTGAAGACGGTGAGGATTTTTTTCCAGATTTACTTCAGAATTTTGATTTAATATTTCTTACTGAAACCTGGCAAAGATATGATGAATTATTATTTTTATTAAAAAGGTTATGCATCATTGAATGTGCCCAGACCTGAAAGCGTAAAATCTAAAGAGGGCACGGTGGATATGTCTATCTAGAGGTCATTTGAAAAAAATGTATTTCTATATCCGAAATTGATAATAGTTTTGTTTGTTTGTTTTAGGTTTAACGCCGTTTTTCAACAGTATTTTAGTTATGTGCAGTGTTACTGGATTCTGTACCTGTACAAACCTGTTCTCCGCAAGTAACTGCCAACTTCCCCACATGAATCAGAGGTGGAGGACGAATGATTTCAGATACAATGTCTTTTATCAAATCGTCACGGAGAACATACGCCTCGCACTGGGTTCGAACTAACGACCCCGAGATCCGTAGATCTGCGCTCTCCTTATTTAGCTAAGCGGGTGGGCTCGCAATTGTTAATAGTGGTTTTATATGGGTTAAGGTAACTCTGCACGTTTGGATCGAAATTTTTTCTACAATGTAGAATTTGATTAAACTCTGATTTTTCAAAACTTCAGAATATACCTAGAAAATTCAGCAAATAAAAAAGATAGGGTCGTGTGCTTGATTTTTTGCTAGACTGATTTGAAAAGCACTTTTTTCTTTATAGTATATTTCTCGATTAAAATTATTTTACTTAATGAGAATTTCATAACGTTATGCAGCAAAAAATAAAATAAAATGGAACTTTATATTGTGTGCGTCTGAGAAGTGAGAAAATTTCAAATATTTTCACGAGCGCTTAGCGCGAGTGAAAATGTGAAAGTTTTCTCACTTCGAGGTGAGATATATTCCATATTCACGAAAAACAAACAAATTTGCTTTTTATTTTATGCTTAATTACGTTGAGATGTGCATTTTGCAACAAATTTTAATCTCAGCGCGGGAAACAGACGCGCGTTAACAGACATTACGTGCGACTACAATTTTCATCCTGTTTTATGCAAATAATTTAAAATTTATACAATATGTACAAGTAGATCGGCAGGGTCGGAGCTATATCTCTCACAGTGTGAAAATATAGATTTCATATTTTCACAGTGTGAGTGATGAGATATAAAAATACTTAACTTACAGAATACAGTATTTAATTAGTTGGCATAAAATAAATTTCGACATTATATAAAAATGAATCCGAAGATATAACAAACGTTATTCCATATACATTTCTGTTGATTTTTCTGGTAAAAAGCTATTTGATATTTGATATAAGTAGTATCTTAAAACTTGTAAATGGCCGTATTGGAGACGATACAGGTTTTGGTAGTTATGCATTTATGTCAACTAATGGAAATAGCAATTGATTATGTACTTAAGTCTTATTACTTATTTCATATAATAAGCGATTTCATTGTATCTGATTTATGTGTAGTTACACAAGTCATGTTCTAATCATTTACCCATACAGATTAATTTATGTATTAACATAAATCAACCTGTTCTCAATGAAACTGAATGAAAGAAATCAGATATAAAAAAATATTTGGAATGCAGAGAAACATTTTGAATATAAAAGTCTGATTGAAAATGATTTTCGAAAGCCTTTTGATGTAGTTTACAGGAATGGTGTAGGGAATAAATTATTTGAGTGTGGAGCTTGTCAAAATATTACAGAAAATATAATCATGAAAGTGTTAAAACGTGTGTGCACAAAAGTTTAAAAGGAGTTAAACAAGGCGAACCATTGTCTCCTCTGTTATTTGTATTCTTCATAAACGATATGTATCAAGCTTTATATGATGAATCTATTGACACATTTAATGTAGATGAAATACATATGTTTTATTCCCTTTGCTGGCGATATTGATGTCTTTTACAAACGAAGGATTACAGAAATTATTGAATAATTTCCATGCATATTGTAGTAGGTGGGGTATTAGTGTAAATACTGATAAAACTGATAAAACTGTTGTCATCGTTTTTAAGCAGGGCATATCGGTCAGATAATAATAACTCTTTTTATTATATACCTATATAAATTCTGTCAAAAATACAGCTTGCATTTCACAAGGAAATACGAACAGGCTTAAAAAAAATCCCGTATTGTACCTTCCAAAATCCCGTATTGTATGTTGCCGGACTACTTTCACTAATATGCATGCGCTGACACAGTTATATAAATAGCGCACACAAAAACATCACTCATTTCATTTTAACATCAGAAAACATTTAAGATTTCGTTCGATTACAAGTAAACAAACAAAAAGATGGAGGTATGTAATAAAAGGGTCATTACAACAGTAGTTCGATCTGGGATTTTGTATTCGGCTCTCGTGGATTTTGCAAGAACGGATCACACTCGGCGCATGCGCGCCTCTTGAGATCCGATCTGGCAAAAATACAGCATCCCAGATCTAGCTACTGTTATAATAACTCTATTTTATGATATCCATAAGCTGGATTTGACGATATGATATCATATCTTAAATATAGTTAAGAAGTTTGCGTATATGGGTGTAACGTTATCATCCAATGGTACTAGTAGTTACTATTAACACTTATTTCGAACACTAATTGATCTACACAGACAAGCGCAAAGCACGGGACAAGACAAAATCATGTAAACCGCTTTCAACAAATAACGGGTTACTTTGACCTTGAAGAGTAAGACCATGACCAAAGTCAATATTAACACTGGTCATTTGTACACAGATATGTGAATTTACTCCAAGAGGTACAGATCGAACAATTGGACTTCGAGTTAGGGACTTAAATTATGCAGTGACACTTAGTAACCTTACTACAATCACATAAATCAAATGATATTAAAATTCGTTCGTGCAAAGAGTAGACAAACGTTACAGCAATGGTTGTAGCAAATCTTAGAGAACTTATTCCTCGTAACAAATGTAATTACATTTGTCGTATAAGAGGGCAGTTCAGAAAATTTTGAAACTAACACGTTTCCGAAGAAACTATTACAGGTACAAGCTCGAATTTTTCGTGGACTTCTAGGGTGTTTCAGTAGCCAGGCACATTGGAAACTTGTTTTATTATAGCACAGTTAAAAGCGTTTTTATACACCACACGTATACACTGTTGTTATTTTTTCTTCAAGTAGGAAACAAATTAGGTCCTACATAAAGATGCGTTGTTCTCTGAATATACCAGCCAAGCAGATTGCGCAAGAATTTAGAACTGTTTACGGTGATTCTTCCCCATCCAAAGCCAATGTTTATAGGTGGGCAAGGGTATATAGTAAGGAATTTCAAGATCTGTCTCGTGTAGGGCGCCCTAAAACGTCAGCATCCTTTTATAACATAGCTGCTGTAGCAGCCATTGTAGCAGAACACCCGAGATAGGGCTTTTCATCGGGTATTGTTCATGAAATTCTGTATAAACACTTGAAATTATCGAAGCTGTGTGCAAGGTGAGTACCCCATCTTTTGACCCATGAGAAAAGAAACCCAAAGGGTGCAATGTTGCAAAAGAAACCTCTTACAATCTACAGAAATGCAGATGAAATGAGGCTGAATGAATTTTCACAAGGAGTGAGACATGGTTATATGACTTAAAACCTGAAAAGTGGATAAAAAAAAGCAAACAGTGGCTAATGAAAGCGAAAAAACGACCAGTTATCGCGAAAAGAACACAAATTGGCAAACGGGTTTATTACACAGTTCCGTCAATTCCAAGGGCCTGTTGTGCAAATATTAAGTGCACCAGGCAGATCTATTATAGGAAAGATTACAGGGACAAGGTTCTAAAATCAGTAAGGAAACATTGCGATAAACGTCGTTCACAAATTGGTTTACGAGGCATCTGCCATATTCACAACAATGCCAAATATTCCCACAAGAGCAATATTGTACATCGGTTTTTACAGGATTCAGCATTCAAGCAATTGCCGCATCATCCATACTCGTCCCTGGTGATATTTTTTCTCTTTCCTTTGTTAACATTGCTGGCTCAGCGTCGCTACAATTCCAGAAGCGCCATTGGTAGCGCAATATGGTATACAAAAGGCAGATTACTTTGCGGCTTTCAGGTGATTGATAGCCCGGATGGAATAGTGCGTTGTAATGGTGAATATTTTGAGGGACTGGTGCAAGCATTGTGCTTAAATACAGGTTTTTTCTATAATATATATGGACAGTCTCGAACATTCCTGAATCCCCCTCGTATTTACACTACACTCATGCATATGAAATGAGAATTGTAACACTGATTATAGGTTACATTAGTTAATAATAAATAGTAGGATATAAATTACGACATTTAAACTCATATAACTGACTGTTATATAAATGGTTTCTCTAAATAAAATGCAGAGCTTTTTATTTTAAACAACTTACAATTTTTAAAAGAATAATATACTTACATTGTATAGTAATACATATTGCTACTACGAACAAAGGCACAATAGTAAACCGTTTAAAATCTTGTTTTCTACATATAGTGTACAAAAAGTTATCACATGACTGAATTTATGTTCACGTGATCACAAATTTGCATCATTATTGAATTTTTGTTCAGCACTGACAATATTCTTTAAGAAAATGTAAGTTACAGACATTTAAAACTGGTCCCGATGTGTGCTGCAGCCACTGGAAATATGTCAGTTTTACACAGAATAAAGAAGAACAGCTATTTAGTTATTATACTACTTTTATATCCGCACACGCCGAAATTAAAAACAAAGAAAACAAGAAGAATCGTTTAGTATACATGTATGTCTGCACTATTATATATTCGATGATTCGTCGATACAAACAATATCATATTTTTCACTATGAACTTAAAGATCTTCATCGGTATTGAATACTGTATTGACCTCTGGTTGGATCACTTTTATCGTACTAGATTTCTTTAGGCATACGTCCCTTATTCCAATTATAAGTTCAAGCAGGACACTGATAAAAAACACGATACTTGAGAAAATAAACGCACCTCTCACTGTCCCAAAGAAATCTGTTACAAATCCTGCGAAAAATAAAAAAAAGATGTAAACTTTAAGAAATGTAAGTACATGTAGAAGGATCTCTCTTTACATCATTATACAAGATTTAGATAGTATTATTAATTTTCAAAAACAAATTTGTTTCTCAGTCTATGTGAAATTATTTTATCGACGTCTATGTTTGATATAAACGTATATATTTTGTTTAACTGGTCTATCGGCCTCGGAGACAGTAGGTCTGTCCTCAGTCTGTTGTACTGGTCTATCGGTCTCAGGACCGAAGGTCTGTCCTCAATCTTTTGTTTTGGTCTTTCGGTCTCGGTCTCAGAGACGTTAGGTCTGTCCTCAATCTGTTGTATTTGCCTATTGGTCTCAGGGACGGTAAGTCTGTCCTCAGTCAGTTTCATTTGTCTATTGTTCTCATGGACGATAGGTCTGTCCCAAATCTGTTGTACTTGTCTATCGGTGTCGGAGACGGTTAGTCTGTCTTCAACCTAATTTACTTGTCTATCGGTCACAGGGACGGTGGGTCTGTCCTCAATCTGTTGTATTAGTCTGTCGGTCTCAGGACAGTAAGTCTACCCTCAATCTGTTGTATTGGTCTGTCGGTCTCAGAGACAGTAAGTCTGTCCTCAGTCTGTTGTACTATTCTATCGGTCTCGGAGACAGTAAGTCTGTCCTCAATCCGTTGTACTGGTCTATCGGCCTCAGGGACGGTAGGTCTGTCCTCAATCTGTTGTTCTGGTCTATCGGTCTCAGGGACAGTAAGTCTGTCCTCAATCTGTTGTACTGGTCTATCGGTCTCAGAGACAGTAAGTCTGTCCTCAATCCGTTGTACTGGTCTATCGGCCTCGGGGACGGTAGGTATGTCCTCAATCTGTTGTTCTGGTCTAGCGGCCCCAGGGACAGTAAGTCTGTCCTCAATCCGTTGTACTGGTCTATCGGTCTCGGAGACAGTAAGTCTGTCCTCAATCTGTTGTACTTGTCTATCGGTCTCGGAGACAGTAAGTCTGTCCTCAATCCTTTGTACTGGTCTAGCGGCCACAGGGACGGTATGTATGTTCTCAATCTGTTGTTCTGGTCTAGCGGCCACAGGGACGGTAGGTATGTCCTCAATCTGTTGTTCTGGTCTAGCGGTCTCAGGTACAGTAAGTCTGTCCTCAATCCGTTGTACTGGTCTAGCGGCCACAGGGACGGTATGTATGTTCTCAATCTGTTGTTCTGGTCTAGCGGCCCCAGGGACAGTAAGTCTGTCCTCAATTCGTTGTACTAGTCTAGCGGCCACAGGGATGATCCATTGATTTTGGAGCTATAGGGGTCTGGCTTTTGCGCATGACACATTTTCTCACTATGGTAAACATTTATGCCAAGTTATTTCAAAATTCCTTCATGGATGACAGAGTTGAATACCGGACACGAAAAAGATCCTATTAACCTTTGACTTCTAAGAATGACCTTGACCCTGGAGCTAGGTAAATTTTTGCCAAGATATTTCAAAATCCCTTGATAAATGGCAGAGTTACGAACCGGACATGAAACAGACCCTTTTAACTTTGACTTGACTTCTTGGAGCTAGGGGTCTGGGTCTTGCACATGACACGTCGTCTTGTTATGATAAACATTTATGCTAACTAATTTCAAAATCCCTTGATGAATGGCAAAGTACGAACCGGACACGAAATAGACCCTATTAACCTTTGACTTTTAAGTGTGACCTTAACCTTGGAGCTAGTGGTCTGCGTCTTACGCATGAAACGTCGTCTCATTAAGGTAAATATTTTTACCAAGCGATTTCAAAATCCCTTCATGGACGGCAGAGTTACAGCCCGGACAAGATTTACAAAGTTACGGTCGGACGGACGGACAGAGCGATTTTAATATGCCCGCCTTCGGGGGCATAAAAATCAAAGAACTTACTGTACTATAGTGTAAAATAAAAGTTATTTGCTGAAACAGCGTTTAAAGATGTAAATGAGTTATTAATAAATAAATAAATACCTAAAATATTAAATGTTTTTGTTAAAACTCACGGAATATATATATACTTAATAACCTAATAATATAGGCATTTAACTAGAGCATTTTATTTTCAAGGGAAATAATTGTGGTCTGACTGTATTATTTTGAAAATCACAGTTGAGATTTTTTTATGTGTGCACCGGTACAGTTTTGCGGGGAAGCGAAAGTTGTCATGGAATTTTATCTTCTTCTAAAAACAAGGTAAGTTGACAGTTTTTGTTGAAATATATATCTGATAGCTGACACATAGGAGAATGTTTTGGTTTATATCCATCTTACAGATTTTTTTGAAAATGAAGAGAAACAGGGGGAATTCTGTAAATTTCTTCTTATATGCAAATGAGCTGAAAATGTATTGAAATGACTAGATCAGAAGTTTATGCCTTTCCAGTAAGTTTTTCCCTACCTTTGACGATAGTTATTAAAAAGTATAGATATCAACCTCTTTGCTGATATTAGTACCTAAAATTTTCAGCCTGTGAATAGCTGTGGAAATTTGGGACTTCCTTTTTTTGAAGATATAAATAGATCTAAGCTATATTTAGACTAAAGTTTTTTTCAGTGTAACAGCATGTAGAGAACCCTTACATACAGTCAAATATTCTTGATATTGCAATGAAATATAATGCATTTTTCAAGTGCTTGCTGTTTCTTATGTTGTGCATACTTGATATAGGTCATTGTCAATGTCAGCTATCATTATACTGACATTTGAAGTTGTTGTTTTTTTCTAAATTACCTCCCTTATATAATGCATTTTTCTTCATTCATTTTATTGATAATTACTTCCCTTTATGTTTAGCAAAAATTCTCAGATTGCATTTAATTAACTCCCTTTATTTAACATGAAAAATTCTCTTGTGTAATGATTACTTGTATATTTTACTTACAGTGTCTGATACATGTAGTTGCAGTCTGTCTTTGGAAGCTGTAGAAACAACAAGAAAGAGGCTGACATAGTGGTATAGTTTGTTATATATGAAGTTTATTGATGGCATTCATGTCATGATGATATCATTAAAGTACAACATACATTGATTTTCTGACAGTCATGTGTTATTACATTTGAACTGAGACTGTTTTATAATCAGGTTCATGATACTTTTTTTAATATACATTGTATACAATAGTTGCATTTTTTTCAATATTAATTGCAGCTTTATAAATTAGAACACTTCAGGTTCATGTTTGATATAGTTTATTAATGATTATAATTTTAATCATAGAATGAGTTATGAGATATTTTATTAATTTTAATATATTTAGATTAATAAATGTAAAAAGTCTGTATTAAATGCATAGGTCATCTTTTGTACAGAAATAAAGGAAAAAAATGTATAATTTTCATTTTCAGTTTTGGTAGGGAAAAGTTTGAGTATGTACATGTACAGTTGTTTGACCTGTCTTACCCTGTGGCAGTCCAAGAAGATGTTACCATTATGAAAAATGCAGGAGGTATTATGCTTTTGTATGTTAAACAAAGGTCTTAAAGCATTTATATGCTGTATGGCTATATTCTTGCTCCTGAAATAACTGTACAAGACAGCTATAAGACTGACATTCCTGACAAGATGTGAACCTTCTGGACTTTATGTCAGCCTGGCATAAACATTTCTTTCCTGTAGCTTTGTGTATCCCGCAATTTACTAAGTACATATCTCCATTAAAAATAATGATAATAGATATGGTTTAGTAATAAATGTGTGATAGCTTTGTAATGTCAACATTTCAAAAATAGAATGAACATGTACTTTGATAATAAATATTGAAATACAAATTTCAGTATATTGTATCAGTCAGCAAAAACATGAAGTACATTTGTATCTTTGTATTAAGATAATTAAAACAATTATATTCAAATGCTTTGACACTGATTTTATGTTGATTTCCTAGAATGTGTGTGAATTAATGTTTTACAATATTTCAGAACTTGAAGACAATGGTTAGTGCAGAAGGGACATAAAAGTTATGACAAAAGTAACAGATATAAATAAGGTAAACTATTGTGATAAAAAGACATGGCCAGTGCTGCACATCACAAAGGCAATATTTGAATTTAATTTTTTGTCATTTATGAGTTCTGTAAAGCTGATTTTGCAATATATATAAAATGATTAGTATTAATTTTTTTTACTGTGATCTTTTTTTCACATGATTTTGTCAAGACTGACAATTTGTTCATTGGAATAAGATAGTTAAAGGCGGCATTGTGTCACATAAAAATATGTCTGCATAGTTGCCTAACATTAAATGTCAAATTGTAAACAAGGAAATTCTAAATTTGGAAAATCCTTTGTTGTTTTTCTTCATTTAGCTCAGTTGAAGGAGATGAAGTTTGAAGCAACTTTCACAGTACAACCTCTCCAGAGTAGCTCACTCTGAAGCAAAACCTCTCTATAACAACATCATGAGAACTTCCCTAAGCTGAAATATAACTATCAAATTTACTTCTCCAGAACAACAACCTCAAAATAACTAAAATATTTGTATATCCCACAGGGTGTTGCTCTACATAGGTTGCATTGTACTTATAATATCTATGATTTCAAATGCTTTAAGAAAAACAACACTTTCAACAAGGGGAAAAGTGAACATATATTACTCATAAGGTGAAGTTTTGGCAGTTCTCAAGTTCATTGTTTTTGCATGCTATATAAAAACACTTTAGGTAGTTTATCATTATTACATCATATACTAATCAGAGGTTGTAGGTTGTTGTTGGAGCTTTTAGGTGAGATCATAGGTGAACATCATCAGATTTATCTGTTTATTTTTTTCACCATTTTATTGAATATGTACATTGAATGTTATAAAATATGCAATCTTTTCAGACAGTCCTATTAAATAACTTGTCATTTAGTGGATCTAAGTATATGTAAAATTTAAATAAAGCAGCAAGCCAAGTAGCAACACAATCTTGCTGCTTAAAACAGGTAATTCCTTAGACAAGTTGAAATTAGACAAAATGTCAATTTGTAGAGTTACCTGACTTGCTGCTTGATAATATATTTCTAAGATTAGAATATCTGCAAATGTCTAAAATGATGTTATAATTGTTTTAAAAACTATCATGTTTTATTCTCTTTATGTAATAAAGTTTTACATTTGTATTTCCAGAAGTGCTACAAGTGTGTTGTCATGTGAAATGGAATTTACCCCAACTGGGCTGCAAGATGTATATTCAAGTGCAAGACAGCCATGCACCAGCTGTAAACTGAGATGGACCCATATAATAAATATGTTGACTTTTCTATGTATTATCATCTGTACAGAATGTGTTCATGACAAGACTGTATACATATATTGTTAAATCATTTTTTATTTCCATTATTGCATGCATGTAAGAAGCAAGCATTTAACAATTGCATTCATAGAAGTGTTAAAATGTGATCAATCTAATTTAAAGAAACACATTTAATTGGACTTTTTAAGTTTCATAGTATTTGTGGTGGAGACTGACCCAGTCATTCAGCAACTTATACTGTCTGTGTGTCATTTCTTGTATGTTATAGTTTTCTTAATAATACATTCAATGTCAAAGTTATGGTAAGATGAACTCATTCATCACTTGTAGATTAATGTTAAAGCAGTTCAACATTTTACCATAAGTTAACTAATATTCTATTTAACCAGAGTTGTCACATATTTTCATATAAATATTTGTATAATACAGTCTAATCTAATCTACATAATGATGTTCCACAATTTTTTAGTTATATTTTATGTTGATACTTTATGTTGTTTTCATGTCTCAACATATAATTACTAACATCAAAGAAACTTAAGTATTTTACAATTTGGTTGGTATAAATGGTTGTTTTGTTTATATATTTTTTTTCCATCCAGGAGAATAAAGAAATATACATTTCAAAATATCTCATCATTCCAGATAAGTACGCTACATAATCAAGATAAAAGAAATAAGAATAAAATATGTTGGTGGAATTTTATTTTCAAAAATTTGATATACAGTCTTTGTAGTATTTACTTCTTTAGATATGTTGGACTGAAATGGGAATAACAACATACTTTAAATTTTTGTAGTCATAAGTTAATATGGGAATTATTAACTTAACTTAAAAAGATTTTATCTCACTGTTACGCCATCTGAGCTTTAATATTTTTCAACATTGTCATTGGCAACAAGGCTCAAAATTATTTGTTGTGTATACCTTGCATTCATGTGTGATAAATGCTTTTATGGTATTCTTTAATATAATTTATGCTTTTCATCTTACCATGGATTAAAAAAATATAAATTTATTTGTCTGAAAATTAAGGTAAAAATACTGACTGATTAAATTGCAATATAAGAAAGCTTATTTGAGATAAAGGGAGGTAATTCCATAAAAAAATATGTAGAATGTAGATGATAAATGTAATGAAGGGAGGTAATAAAATATTGTGAAGTTATTAGTCTTCATTTCTTTGATGAGCTAATTAATTGTTTTACATTTTGGTTTATTAACAACAAGTATGACCTAACATGTGTACCTGTCCTGAAGGAAAATAAAAAAGGTTGTTTGATGTCCTTGTACTGTTAAGTTGTTCCTGTATTTGTTTACATTCCATGTCTGAATGAAATGAAGAAACAGACTTTAATGAGGGTATCCCGGGAAAATACCTAAGTTTATTTTTATATCAGCAAATTTGATGAGATAATCATTCAGGAGTTGTCTATCCTATTTCCAAAAATGCTATGGGGGCTAAATTTTTTGGAGTAAATATCTCTTTTAAAAAATAACACGCAGCATTTTAATATTGTATATATATTATCTGATGCACTTAGCAATATATATTTGGAGTCAAAATGTTAAAAATTCCGGTTTTAATTTTTTAGTTACAATGTCTAAATAATAACATGATAGATTAAGCCACATTAGCTCTAGCGGGTTTAATTTGTGCACAAGTCAGTAGTGTACATGTATTTATAACTATGCTTTGCACGGAATGTCAAGGATCAGATGGGTAGGTAGACTGGCTCTACTCATTACTATAACCCGGCGCTGAGTTAACAAACTGTAGGTAACCTAAAGTGGTAGTATATTCATGGCATGTGAGGTCTCAGGAACGGTAGGTCTGTTCTCAATCTGTTTTAATAATCTATCAGTCTCTGGGATGGTAATTCTGTTTTCAGTCTAGTGTACTGGACAATCGGCCTCGAAGACAGTTAGTCACACTTTAGTCTGTTGTATTGGTTATTTGGCCTCGGGTACGGCAAGTCTGTCCTCAAATAGTTGTATTGGTCTATCGGCTTGGGACGATAAGTGAGTCCTCAATTTATTGAGGCGGTGTATCGGCCCAGGGTACAGTAAGCCATTCCTTCATCCGTTGTACTGGTCTATCGGCTTCGAAGACGGTAAGTTTGTCCTTAGCCTGTCGAACTAGTTTATCAGCCTGTCAAACTAGTTAATCGGCCTTGGAGACGGTAACGTTGTCCTAAATCTGCTGTACAGGTCTATCGACCTCGGTTACGGTAAGTCTTTCCTCAATCTGTTGTATTGTCCTACCGATC
>NW_026459281.1:0-1489 GCF_021730395.1 Mercenaria mercenaria | reverse complement strand
TTTTTAAATTTGGTCGTGAAATTATTGAATCTATTACCTACCTCCCCTCAAACTGTACACACAAAAAATCGGCAATTTGTAGTTAATTTGCCCGTCTTATTATTTTCCTTATTTCTTTAATTTACTTTAAAGGTTAAACTTTTTTCGGGGCGTCCCATAACTTCTTTTTGCATTAAGGGATTGAAAGAATTTTGCACAAATGTTACCATCATGAGAGATAGTTCCGCAAAAGCCCTAAAATTCCCTAGATTTCAAAAAATTTGAAACCGTTTATATCATCGCAAAGAACCTGGACAGGACATACACCCGTCGTTTTTACTACTGATTTGACCATTATTTCTCTTATGTTTACTTCCCAATTACACACAGCTTTCGTTTTTAAATGTTGTTTTTTTAAATATTTGAATTTGCCGATGATATTAAAACAAAGACGAGGTAGAATTATCGCCATTTTAATCCAAAGGAATGGACTGAGAGGCATAGAAATGAAAACAATTAAATCCGCAAGGACATTCCGGCGTGTGCAAGCATTATCACTGTCAAATGTAAATTATTTCAACATGCAAAAATTAACGTCAAATACGAACAGGTAGTAAACACGATGGTGTATGTCCTGCCGCAGGGTACTTGTGGGTGCAATAGGTTTTTTTTAAAGGCAGTGGCTATGATTACGGTATCGTAATCCTAGCCTCCGATTTTAGGATTATGGAAGTTCAACATTCTTAGACAACCCTATGAGAATGGATCATTTTGGCAGACGGACAGACGGACAGAAGGACGGGGGTCAACCTATAGCCCCCTCTTGTCTCATCTCATCGACATTTTGAAGCCGTCAGGTAACATTCTTTCTCGTGACTTCCATAGGGAACTGCTTGCATTATATAGTAGGGACCCTGTATTTTATGAATGTATATGTCTGTAAACCAACAGCGAATACTTCATGTAAACGATTCTGAAACATTCAATTGGTTTTATAATTAGTTAGGATAGCGACTCACAGAACCTCCAACCCCCTCCCCATTTCCATGTATTAGTACATGCATAGCACTAGGGGTTCGACATAAACGACATTATATACATGACGACTGATCAATAGAGACAATGTTTGGTATGTATTTCTTGTTTTATTTACGCCCTTAAAGGACATAAATTGCCTACTGTAGCCGCAAAATGGAATACAGTGTCAGTCGAAAATAGGAGTTCAGATCAAATAACAAAACTGACAAGTCGGTATACAGTGAATGTTTTTACCGACTAGATGAAAAGTAATTTCTTTCAAAAACGCAACACATATGCAACATCTTATTTACATATATTTATGGAATATGCATGCTTATTTCAGAAAATATCATGGATTATTGGATTGCAAATCAATTTATGTGATTACGTGCCGGGTACCTTTAGGCAGATTAGATAAATGATGGTGCGCAATGGTTTTCGACGGAAAAAGCGATAATTACTCTAAACACCGAAGATATCCGCTTTGAGT
>NW_026459280.1:0-61178 GCF_021730395.1 Mercenaria mercenaria | reverse complement strand
AAACCACTGGACAGAATTACATCAATCAAACTTCACTGGAATGATCCTTGGGTGGTCCCCTTTCAAAACTGTTCAAAGAATTGAATTCCATGCAGAACTCTGGTTGCCATGAAAACCGAAAGGAAAAACTTTAAAAATCTTCATGTCCAAAACCGCAAGGCGTAGAGCCTTGATATTTGGCATGTGACATCATCTAATAGTTCTCTATGAAGATTGTTCAAATTATGCCCCTGGGGTGAAAAGAGGCCCCGCCCCGGGGGTCTATGAAGATTGTTCAAATTATGGCCCTGGGGTGAAAAGAGGCCCCGCCCCGCCCGGGGTCTCAATGAAGATTGTTCAAATTATGCCCCTGGGGTGAAAAAAGGCCCCGCCCCGGGGGTCCCAAGTTTTACATAGACTTATACAGAAAAAGCTTTAAAAATCTTCCTGTCTAAAACCACAAGACCTAGGCCTTTGATATTTGGTATGTAGCATTACTTTGAGGTCCTCGACCAAATTTTTTCAAATTATAGCCCTTGGGTGAAAAGAGGCCCTGCCCTGAGGGCGGGGGTGTCTCAAGTTTTACATAGACTTATATAGGAAAAAACTTTAAAAATCTTCTTGCCTGAAACTGTAAGGCCTATGCTTTTGATATTTGCTATGTTGCTTTGCCTTGTGATCCTCTACCAAATTGTTCAAATTATGCCCCTGGGGTGAAAAGAGGTCCTGCCCTGGGGTCCCAAATTTAATATAGACTTATATAGGGAAAAAAACCTTCTTTTCTGAAAGTTCAAGGTCTAGACCTTTGATATTTGGTTTGTAGTGTTGCCTAATGAATGTCTAACAAGATTATTCCCCCGGGGTGAAAAGAGACCCGGCCCTGGGGGTCACTTGTTATATGAGTTATATAGAAATAAATACCTCAAAAATTATCAGATCATATTTCCTAGACTGTTTAATTATAATTACCTGATGACCTCAAGTGATCAGGGGTCACTTGACTGTGACCTTGACCTACTGACCTACTTTCTTGTTTTTTAAGATACAGTCTTGAAATTTGGATGACATGTAGAGTTTTGCACACCGATCGTAAAACTGACTTTCATTGACCATGAATCATATCAGATAATGATGTCAGATAATGAACGACTAACAAGGTACTACATGTTGTTATTTATACAAAAAAGTCATTTTTCCTAAAGCGAGTTTTTGGTAGTGTCAGTATGAGTCAAATGACTCAACAGCCCTAAACTGAGTTCATGAAGTGCAGAACAAAAATTAAATGAGAAAACAATTGGTTAAGAAGAACGTATCCATTAATCAACTTAATCAACTCTTACATCACGGCAAAACATTAAAGGATAAAGTGATTGCTGAGTAGTATAGTCAATGAAAACAAAGCTGTGATGTGTCTTTGTAAAATAAACGATCAAACACAATTACTTGTAAGATGGATATGTATTCCTTTTGTTATTTTTTAACTTAATTTCAATTTACTTGTATTTTATGTGTTTTGAAAATTTTGTATAAAAATGGAATGACAAATTATGTTATTAGTGTATATAACATTTTTTAATATTTCAAAACAATAGGCATTTGTCATTCTGACTAAACAAAGTACAATTATATAGTTGTTAAAAATATTCTCCTGGTCTAAAAAAATGTGAGAATGAACTATATAAATAACATAGTAAACAACGGTAATACATGTGTGTGTGTGTGTGTGTGTGTGTGTGTGTGTGTGTGTGTGTGTGCGTGTGCGTGTGCGTTTGTATAGCAGACGTTGCGAGGCGTGATTATTGTATACACACCAACGGTGCGAGAACCCTCCTCTGATTCGAGGACTTGCACACGGGTCCTCTAGTTGTTTTTCAAGATATGGAGTCTCCTTGAGGACCACTTCTTGATTATGCAAAAAACTTTTAGTCCTCATAAAGAGGCAATATCAAGTCTGTTAACACACAAATGTTACACATTTTTATTATCGGTCATTATCTGCCCCTTAAATCTTGTGTGTGCATAAGCTAATGAATATGCAAATTCTAGCCAGTCGGAATTCTCGGAATTTTTCGTCGCAAGACAGATACAAGTGTATATGCCCGGAGTAATCCGAATGGTAAGGTGTAAACATGGACTACAGTTTCGCCGGTCAGTCTGTCAGTTGTGGACGCACTGGATCTATGCAAATAAATAGTTTCAAAATTAGAGGTAGGTACTACTTTATTGGCCAATTATATCATTTTACCTCAAGTTAGTCCATAACCAAACATAGAGACACTGTTTAAGGATGTACGAGCGTTTTTTTTTTTCAGGATATCCGCCATTTTGAAAAATGTTTCTTCGAATATTGCTTTCTAACAAAAGTTTTGCCAAAAATTAATGCTAAATAATTAAAATATGGCTAAAAATGTACCATTTAACCAAATATATTATGCTTTTAGCGAAAAAAAATTTTCATCCTTATTTTTGGCTGGCATTTGCCTAAAATTAACGTAAGATTTACAATGGGGTAGGGGTAGGTAATTTCAAATATCTATTAAAGTAGATCAGGTTTGGTATTGATATTTTTCTGACTGATACATATAATGTTAAGCTATAAATAAAATAAAAGTTTTCAAGATAGCACTTTATATTATCTAGAAATTATCGCATAGTGCGGCAATTTTCCTTTGATCTTTGCAGCATGTTATACATAGTAACACACATTATTACTACAAAACTGTGCTGATATCTTACAAAACTGTTGCGATATATATCAACACGGAAATCTCTATGGAGTTTCATAAGAAAAAAAGTGTTCCGATATATATCAGCACAGTAAAACTGTTCCGATATATATCGGAACACTTTTTCTCTATTGAGGTCCTATCAAGGGAGTATAATTTTTTCCTTTCAAAGAAAAGATGATTTTAGCTCCAATTTACAGTTCACAGAGAAAGAATTGTCACAAACACCTACATTTATAAAGTAAAAGAATAAATAAACTAGAATATTTCAAAAACTTGATAGTTATTGCCAAATTCAAAAATACATGAAATATATGAAATTCTGAGATTTCTCAAATGTTTCTTTTTCTTTGATTTTTTTTTACAAACAAAACAACAAGTTTTACAATATGTCTGGCCAAGATGCAAAGATTTAAAACCAATGCAGAAATTTGTTGGGTACTTTTATCTGGGGAACACATTTTCTAAAACAGAAGTTTTAGTGTTTCAGTCAGCGAGGCGCAGAAAGGGAATCAAAATAGTAAAAATAATAATAAACAAATTTAAATGAAAATAATATATAAATTTTAATGATAAACTATGCGATAAAACAGTTATAATATGTAGTGCTCGTGTGTTACCAGGATATATCAGAGCTAGGGGTACATCTCGTTATTTTTCTCTTCACATATCTGTCTCGGCCTACCGGCCTCGACGATATGTGCAGAGAAAAATACCCTCGATGTACCCCTAGCTCTGATATATCCTGGTAACACACTCTCACACATACTATAACTATTACATATAGATTAAAACAAAAAGAACAAAAAATATCAAAATTCACCACTTTTTAGCAGTTTTTTCTTAATTAATCCCTTAGATGCACGGTGACTCCAACTTTTTTTCTTTCCATTTTGAAGCATTTTTGTGTGTCTTTAATGCTGCAAAATATTTTGAAAATCTTAACCTCAGAATTTTTTTGTCTATCTAAATACGTTAATATTAACCTATAAGATTAAGTAGGATATTATATGTTTAATATAGTACCACCATTTTTCTAATTTTACAAAATTTCAGAAATGCTTAAGCAGTGGGTGAAGAAAATGCCCTATAAAATTAAAACGAGTTCGGTGACCTATGTTTTTTCTGCTCTTGTTTGTCTTAGAAACTAATGTTCTTCAAGCTCACAGAGTATAAAAAAATTCTTAACGTTAGAAAAAATTCGCTCATACATCCTTAACACAATTCCGGTATTAGACCGGATACCGTAATTTAGTTACTAGAGTCTAAATTTAGAACCAAAATGGCGGTAGATGTCCTCTATTGGGTCAGAGACCACCAATTCCAAAAAGTACAGGGAACTTACTGGGAATGAGGTAAGTGTATACCTGGGAATAAGGTAACGTCTGTGCGTTCTGATTGGTCAGTCATGTAAACAAACCCAGGAAGTGATTATTTTTTCAAAATTGATATTTTTTCACTGCATTTACAGTATTTTATTATACATTTTGACAAAATTTGCTACATTTTATGTGTACTGAAAAAAAGTTTATCAAACGAATTTCTCCCGCCATGCCAACGATGTAAACAGGGGGTCATCTCATTCACACGAAAATTACTTAAATAAAGTATCACTATTCATACGTTTTTCGTCCGATATTTTAGTAGAACTAAGATAGTTCTTGAAAAATATGTAGTAAGATATACATGTTTCGATGTTTGGAAGGCCGTACACGCCATAATGTTATAATGTAAGTCTATGGGAAAACAATTGGTGGTCTCTACCCTATATTAGAGCGAAAACATGACTTTCGTCGGAAGACATCACAGGTAATGTTAATGGCCACAAATCTGTTGTAAATGATGTAGAAAGACGTTTTCGTGCTAAAATAAGCGTGAAATTTGAATATTTTTTCAATTTTGGCCTCTTTTTTGGACAAATGTGCCCATTTTTATCTGACCTTTAGGGCCAAAAAGGATCATTTTTATCTCTGTAATGTCAGAGAATGATCAAAATTAATAGACTTTATTTCTATTTTTTACGGAATGAATCATATTTCATCTTCCAAGTCAAATCCAGTGCAGATAACTTAAATCTTCACGAAAAATTGCAATCAGACGACGACAGGGACTGAATCTGGGCATATAAATCGACAGGGGGTGACCTCAGTAAACTGTCCATATCTTTCTTAAAACTGAACATTTCTTGATGAAACTTTGTAAAACATTTGGTATCGGATCATGTTTGACAATATCACTGTAAAATTGGAAAATGTGATACAGAACATTCATCTATAGGTCAGAGACCACCAATTCCAAAAAGTACAGGGAACTTACTGGGAATGAGGTAAGTGTATACCTGGGAATAAGGTAACGTCTGTGCGTTCTGATTGGTCAGTCATGTAAACAAACCCAGGAAGTGATTATTTTTTCAAAATTGATATTTTTTCACTGCATTTACAGTATTTTATTATACATTTTGACAAAATTTGCTACATTTTATGTGTATTGAAAAAAAGTTTTATCAAACGAATTTCTCCCGCCATGCCAACGATGTAAACAGGGGGTCATCTCATTCACACGAAAATTACTTAAATAAAGTATCACTATTCATACGTTTTTCGTCCGATATTTTAGTAGAACTAAGATAGTTCTTGAAAAATATGTAGTTAGATATACATGTTTCGATGTATGGAAGGCCGTACACGCCATAATGTTATAATGTAAGTCTATGGGAAAACAATTGGTGGTCTCTACCCTATTGGTAAGATAAGCTTGTGTTTCTGAAGTTCTCGAATGTTTGCACAGTTACATATTTTTCATGACTACTAATCTTAGAACTAAACGCATTTTTTCCGACCGGTACAAACTTGACCCTCAGATACTGTACACAGACTGGGTTATTCAGTTATTCACAAATTTCAGCAGACACGTGATCAAGAACTGTAAGTCATAATTATTTTTGAATAATGGCATGCGTAATTTACTTAAAATCTCGTTAGAAAATGGCGTCCAGTGAGTGTTATTCGAAAGGTCCGTCAATATTTGTGTTTCTCAACAACTTTAACAAGATTTAAAAATTTTATGTGGACAGAAGAAAAAAAGAACACCTGTATTCATAAATATGACAATGGCAGTGAATGGGTATCTTGTATCATTCAAAAGGGTGGAGTCGTCGATCCTTTGTGTTGTAATGTTACAAGATAAACAAGTTTTTCATCAAAAATATTTCTAGAAAACTGTAACTTTTGTAAGTGGCTGTTGGCAGTGTCACTTTGTGTATGGACCCCACTCTAGATGCCTGGCCCAGCTTTTCTAACTTTCTGTGTCGAATGACAAAAACGTATGAGATTTATGCTGAACATTCAAACTACCAGGGCTCGACACTAACTTTTTTTCCATGGTCATGATGGTGGCCCGAAAGACCAGCAGCTTTGCAACCTGCTGGTCCGACAGAATTTCAGGTGGTCCTGCCTATTACATTTGTGTAAGTAAACATAAACTTCACCATATATGATATCGTTGTTCGTCCCGAATTCGTCACCGTCCTGTTTTCGTCAGTGTTTGTTTCTTACCCACTGCGCGTGCTATGACGTCATCTCAGATGTGTTTCCTGCAGGCCTTTTCAACATGGCGCAGCGCCATGCCCCATCTGAAGTGCCGCCAAGCTGCCCTTCAAACTGCCCGTTTGCCCCACGTGCCCTTTTATTCTATGAGGCTTGTGTATTTATCTTGACAAGAGCCCTTTAAAAACCATCTTATACCAATGTCGGGGGACATGCTGTGTATTGTCCCCTCAATTGCGTTTTTGATCAACGGGTCACCGTGGGGGTATCAACCCGGAAACCCCTATTAAAATGACACATTATGCAATAAAATTACTGTTTTTTGATATTTTTAATTGGGAACAGAATAAAAAATTTTGTCGTGTTTAGCACGTCGAGGGGTGAAGCTACATGTAGCCTTTATCGAAGGTAAAATTTGAAAACGGTAAATTAAAACGATAATTTTTTTTAAAAAAAGGAGAGTTTATAATGGGTAGCGAGCTCAATTTTGCCCCCCCTGACCCTTGACCCTATTCAAAAAAATCCAACCCGGGACAATTAAAAAACAAAAAAAAAAAGAGTTTATAGTAATATAAAAACCCAAAGTAAAAATGATTAAAATAATTTTTTAAACACTTCCACCAAAAATTTTTGCCAAATCCCCCAAGTGGCAGCAATTGGCAGCGCTCCCAACTTGCCCAAATTTTTTGGGCAAACGGGGAAAAACAAAAATTAAACCCCAATAAAAATCTCCATTTTCTGCCAAGGGGCGCAAGTGAAAAGTTCCCCAACTTGAAAAATTTTTGGCAAATTTTGGCAGTTTATTTTATTATAAAATGTAAAGGATTTGATTTTATTTTAAATTTTAAAACTACTTTATTATCTTTAAATAATTTTAAATACTTTTTGAATAGATGGTTTTTTACAAAATAAAAATATTGTTTGAAAGAAAAAAAAAATTTACTGATAATAAAATCCTAAAGTTACAACAAAAAACGGGAGAAAAATGATAAGGGCTATGTTCACTTGGGGAAAAATGAAATCAAAGTTTTTAAAAGTACGGGGGGTAATTTAGATATTCACAAAGAAATTTTTTTACCTTTTTACCTAAAAAGGTTAACATTCCAGGATATAATTATGTGGGCCAGAAACCCCCTAATAATGGCCCCCCCTGTAAATAACGGGATGCAGTAGTAGGGACCATGATTTTGCAACAGTGAGAAAAAAAGGGTACTGTGATAAACAAAGTTTTCCCAAATTAAAATAAAACAAATCAAAAAAATTTGAGAAAAGAGCAAAACATTTGTTAAAAAAAACCAAATTAAAACAAATACACATTGGGTTTTGGACAAAAACAAAAATCAAAAAAGGGGAAAAGGGGGTAGGTATACCCCAAAAAAATTTGGGAGCGATGAATTGCAAAAGAATGCACAAACCAATTAAAAAAAAATTTGGGAAACGAAGAGTGTATTTAAAATAAAATTTGATGATACTTGGTCACTATTGTTGAAAGAAAGCTTTTCAAAATATAAAAAAGGATAAAGATTGTAACTGTTATTGAAATTTTTATAAATATGTTGGTTTTTCCTTTTAAAAATAAAACGGGAGAATCTTTTACGAAGCTTTTGAAAAAAAAATTTTGAAGATAAATTTCAGGACGAAAGTCCCAAACGCAAGGATTCCCAAAATTTAGGGGTAGATGAAGGAAAAAAAAATTTTATAAAAAAAATTTTTGAATATTTTTGAATAAAAATAAAATTAAATATTACCATAAAATTAATGAAGGAAAGGCTGTAGAATAGAAAAAAATTTAAAAAGGGGAAAAAAAGAATAAGTGGAAATATTTTACAGAAAAATATATTATAATTTTTAAAAAATTTTGCAGGATAGGGTTGATAAAAAAAACAAACAAAACATTCTAGTATAAAAAAGACAAAAACCGAAGCATAAAAACTTAAAAAAAGGTACTGTTTATTTTAATTTTATGTGATTAAAGAAACAAAGAGCAAAGAAAAATTTTAAAATTGGTGATGGGTTTCGTTTAAGCAAACTTAAAAGACATTTTGAAAAAGGAATCACCAAAGGGACAGAGGAAATATTTAAAATTTAAAAAATTTAATAATAAAACCCAGAACAAAACCTTTAAAGATTTAAAAATGAATAATTCAAGGGTCATTTATGAAAAAAAATTTTTACCTACACCAAGAATTTTTTAGAATAGAAAAGTTATTAGACAACATAAAAAAAAAACACTTTATAAAATGAAAGGGTTAAATGAAAATTTTAAAGTTGGGTTCCGTTGCATCTTGAACAAATTTTTTTAAAAATAATTATATAAAAGAAAAAAAAATCAAATTTCTAATAATAAGGGGAAAGAAAAAAATAGATCAATTAATTTTTCCCTTACAAAAGCGCTGTTACAGAAAAAGTAAAATTTTGTGGGAGAGTAAGTACCGGATTAAAATTACAGCGGGTGTTTTTGGGTTCAGCGCATTAGCATTTGTTCCAACATTCCAAATTTTTGTGCGTTGTGCGCTGTTCCATCAGTAATTACCAATTTACAACAGACAAAATAACGCCCAAAAATTTTTTTTAAAATCACACACCACAAAAAAAAAAAATTAAACAAAAGCACGGTTTTGGAAAAAGTAAATAAAGAAGAAAAAAAAATTTTCGGGAAATTTTTTACAAACATTAGAAATGCAGAAAAAAAAAAAATTATTAAAACCCCCCTTGAAATGCTTAAGGGAATTTAAATTTAACGGATAAAAAAGCAAAAAAGAAAAAGTGTATTAAAATTTTACGTGTGTTTTTTAAAGTTTTTTTTCTATAAGTATATTATATATAGAGGGTTAATAAAAAGGGTAGATAGAATTTATGCCAAAATTATCTACACTTAGGAGAAAAATAAATCCAGATGAAAATTCTTTAAAAGAAAGTTCAAAAGAAGAAATTTTATTAAACAAAACTTAATCAATAGTTAGCGAGAATATAAAAACATTTATGATAAATTACAAAATGTTTAGACCCTTATCTTCGTAAAAAAATTTTTATTTGAATGGACGGGGGTTGTCTTTTAACTGAAAAGAAAATGCAAAAAGATTATGTGTTTTTCCCCAGACCAAATATTTTCGAAACAACCAAAAAAGTTTTTCCCCGATTTGACACTAAGAGGAAAAACAAAAAAGATTATGCAGCATCCAAAGACCTTAATATAATTCGGGGAAAATAAACAAGTGCTGAAAAGGGAAAAAACCAATTAAAAGTGGAATATCAAAAACCAGGGAAAAAAGTATAAATTTAAAAATTTAATTCATCTAAAATAATTAAAAACTTTTTTATTTTATTTTTTTTTTAACCCTTTTTTTCCCTTTTAGTGATTTTTTTTCTAAAAAATAAATATAAGGAAATCGAAAAAACTACAAAAAAATATTTAAAAATTTAAAAATTTAAAATTACATTAAAAACAAATCCAAAAAATCAATTATATTAACTATAAACACCTTATGAAATACTTAAATCTGAACTTAAAATTTTAAAAAGGTTTAAAAAATAAATTTTTTTTAAAAAAATAATTTTTGCAAAAATGGTAAAACTGATACAATATATAAATCAGCTTTTTTTCATCAAAGGTTTGAAATTATTAACAAAACAAAATAAAAAAAATTTTTAATCAAGTTTTTGAGAAAAATAAAATAGAATTGGTAATTTGGGATTTCTAAAGGGAAGCGGGGAATAGAGCATTGATATCTTTATATAAATAGATAAAGTAAATCCTTGGGCTCTTAAAGTTATTTAAAATTTCCCAAAACCTTTACAAATTCAATAAAAGGTTAATAAATAAAAAATGAGAAAGAATGTTTTAGAGGGTTTAATTAGCTTAAAATTCCTGTAACAAAAAATTGAAAGAAAGTTTAAAATAAAAAAAACATATAAACGACTTGTTTATACTGGAATTAAATTTCCTTTTACATTAAAAAAAAATACCAAAAATTTGAAGTTTAAAGAAAAAAATTTTTAATATATTGGTTAAAAGAACCAAGGGGAATTTATCCATTACATACAAAATATCAACGAAGAAACTTGACATGTTGCAAATTACTAAGATAAAATAAATGATAAAATAAATGGTAAAATAATGATGAGACTGAAACCCCTCAAGAAGTAGTCCCAAATTATTTTTGGAAAAAAGACTTAATGATTAATGTTTAAAAAAACCAAACAAAAGAAAAAAATTTTTTTGAAATCATGTCTACAAATTTTCACAAGAAAAAAATATTAAATAAACAAAACCCCAAACTTTTTAGCTATTAAGGGTATTCAAGGGTAAAATCCCAAAAAGAGGGAAAAAGACAATTTAAAAATTATCAAAAAGGTTAGCAGTCCTTTTTAATTTATGCTGATTTGAATAATAACAAAAAAAAGTTTTAACTGCTTTACCATCAACTGAATTTTCATTTATGAACCATATCAAAACAAATAGTTTTGGGGTAGCAATAAATTTTTTTTTGTATGACGTAAATATACAAACCCAACCCCAGTTTATGGGGGGGCCTAATACAGTTATAAGTTTATTAAAAAAAAGCTGGGGAAGGGGAATATTAAAAGAAATATTAAAGAACTTTTAAAAAAGAACTAAAAATGTCTAAAAAAAATGAAAGTAATTAAAAAACAAAAGTTTTGTCATATCTGTGAAAAAAAATATATAGAAGGTAAAGTCCATACGTGACCATTGTTTAAAAAAAAATTAGGGGAAAGTGCTCACCAGAAGAAAATTTTAAATTTTTAAACTAAAAATAAAATTCCTTTTTATTTTTCAAAATTTTAAGGGGGTTATGACGGTCATTTTATTATGCAACAAATGGGGAAAATTTTAAAAAAAAAAATTTAATTTTTTCCCTAACAATAGGGAAAGATAATGGCTTTGATTTCGATTTGGTCTTTATTATCTTCCAATTTATGTCTCAATAAATTGGATAATTAGTAAAAAATTTCCAAATTTAAATATTTATCTCAAAATTTAAAAAAATATAGAATTTTTAAAGAAAAAAGGGTGTTACCATAGATTACATGGATTCTTTTAAAAAATTCAAAAACAAAATTACCTCCAAAGAAAATTTTATCAATTTAAAGAAAACACATATCTGAAAAAAATACGAACATGCAAAAATATTGGAAAAATTTAAAAATTAAAACAAGGGAGAATATCATGATCTATATTAAAAACTGCGTTTTATTTTTAGCTGATTATTCAAAAATTTTTAAAAAACTATTTGGAGTACTACAAATTAGATCCTTGTCATTATTTTATTTCCCTTGGGTTAGTTGGGGATAATTAAAAAGACGGGAATTAAGTTAGTTTAAAATAACAAATTTTGTAGTATTTTTTATAAAAAGGGGACAAAGGGGGAGGAAAAATTTATTTTTCAAACAGATACGTAAAGCAAACAATAAATATATAAAAGATTATAATTCAAAAGAAAAAAGCAAATACTTATGTACCTTGACCCCAATAACCTTTACGGTTTGGGCTATGGTAAAACCTTTACCCCTGGAAACTTTAAATTTATACCAAAAAAACAATTTAAAAAATTAAAAAAAAAGGAAAAACAATTTTAAAGGAATGTTTTTGAAACCCAAAAAGAATACAAAAAACCCCACAACGTTACCCTTTAGCCCTGAAAAAAAAAAAAATACCAATCAAGGCTTTTATTATAGAAAAATTTTTAAAACAAAATTTTAAATAGGAAAAGAATGTAAAGAAGTTGGGTTCCAATTTTAAGAAAAAAAAAAAAAAATTAGTTCATTAAAAAAAATCTGAACTAATACACAATTAGGTTAAAATAACAAAAAAAAAAAAATTTTAACTTTGACGAAAGTCCGGGTTAAAAAGTATTTTGTTTTTTTAATCCCCAAAAAAAGATCTAAAGAAAAAAATTTTTTGAAAAGGACTTTTTTAAGTTAATAAACAACTCTTATTGGGAAAACGATGGAAAATTTTTCGCAAAAGGGTTAATATAAAAATTAACTCTATGAAAATTTTTTTATTAAAATACTACCCAAACCTTCTTTTGTTAGTTCAACATGTTTAATCAAACCTTTTTGGAATTCATAAAATAAAAGAAAGTTTGTTATAAACAGACCTTGTTATTTTGGAATTGCATTCTAGATTTATAAAAAATTTTTTAAATGTATATTTTCATTATAATTACTTTAAAGGGAAATACGAAAAATTTTAAATATTGTTTACTGACACGTTTCATTGTATGAATTAAAATAAAAAAATCGTAAAAAAGACTTTTATAAGGAAAAAATTTTATTTGTAATGTGATTACGATAGTAATTAAAATTTTTTTTTTATTACAACAAAAAAGAAATTTGGAAAAATTTTAAAAATGAAGTGCCGTGAGAAATTGGAATTTGCCGGAATTAAGAAGAAAAGTATTCATATTTATTAGAAAATAAGTTAACTTTAAAAAATGAAAAGGGAATTAAAAAACTTTTTGTAAGAAAACAATAGTTCAAAAAATTAAAAGTACTTTGTTTAATTCAACCCAAAGTAATCAACCTTAAAGTTTTTCGTTCGATAACACAATTTTTCCCAGTTTGTATAAATAAAACACTTATCATTTTATGACAAAAAAAATATTCTGAAAATGGTTTTGATACATAGCTTATTCTTAAATTTTAATTTAAAAGTTTTAAAAAGTTTTTTTTAAAAGTTTTTATAAATTTATAAACCAAAAAATTGTTAATGAATATTTTAACGTTTAAAAAAATTAATATAAAAACATCATTTTTTTTAAATTTTTTAGCATAATTAAAAAAAATAGATCTTTTTTCGTTATTTTTTACATCGAACTTTAAGAATTAATTTTCTTTTTTTTTTTAAAAGTTGAAATTTTAGTTTCTCCTTTATCTAATTTAATTTGCATCAAAAGAATAATTAAAATGAAATTTAAAAAAATTCTTACATTATTACCTTTTGAACTAAACCAACTGGGATTTACATTTTTTCCATTGAAATAATCCACCATCTTCGGGGTATAACATGTTAAAAACAAGGGAGGTTTTTTATTAATTGTTTTTCTATTTGTTTTTCTATTTTTTTACTTTTTCATTTATATTTTTGAAATTCCCATTAATAATTATTCTTTTAAATTCCATTTTAAATAAATTCCTTTTTTTAAAAATTTATAATAGTTTGTTCATTTACCTTTGATTATTAATTTTTAGATTTTTATACAATAAATCAACTGGTTTTTATTTTGTAAAATTTTAATAAAAATAAACAATAATACCCACAAAGCAACTGTTTGTCGAAATTGAACTTTGTTGTATTTTACATTTGGTAATCCTTAATTACTTTTTTTGGGGGGGCGCCAAAGGGATCAAAAAAAGTATATTTTACCAAAAACAAACCCAATGTGTTCCAGGACCAAAAAGGTCGCCAAAATTTATAATTCCACATTCAACCTTTTTTTTTAATTTTAGTAAATTATTTCTACAAAATACCCCCCTAAATTTTTTAATTTTAATTGTTTACCCTTTTGTTCAATTTAAATTAATTTGGTTTTTTTTATAAATTTTATTTTTTTTACTATGGGAATTCGTCGAAGGTTTTCGTTGTGAATCAATCTGAACCCTTCCCACTTAAAAAAGATGAAATCAAAGTTTTCCTGACTAGCACCCGACATACCTAAAAAACCCCCATTTGTTTTTTTTTTTTGTGAAATTTTAATCCTCCAGACCCTACTATTGTTTTCTTTGATTAGGGTAAGTATGGGAATCAATTCTTACATTAGCTACTGAAATTTTCCCCCTGGGAAAAGAAAAGGGGGCCCCTTGGGTCCCACATACCATCCAAATAACTTACAAACCCAGTACTGGCCCCCCAAGAGGCTTCGATGCCTAGAGGGCTAAAAATTTTTGGGCATTTTTTTCTCCAGGGGAAAAATTTTTTTTCCTAACAAACCACCAAACCCTAAAAATCCCCCCTTTTGACCTTGACTGACATTGTTTTTTGAAATTGTAATTTCAATCCCTTTATTTAAAAAGCTTTTTTTAAATTTTATTTAATTTTTGTTTTGTTAAAATAAAGGGAATTCCCGTAATTGTTTAAAAGTTTTAATCAAAAGTGTGGAATTTTGTTTTTTAGGCTCGGGCTAAATTTTTCTTTTTCCATTTTAAGGTTAATTTTTAATCAAAAAAATTTTTTGACAATATAAATTTTTATTTTTTTAATTTATTTTTTTTATTTTAAAAAATAACTTCATTTTCCCAAAATATTTATTTCAACTGTTTCCTCAAATAAACAATTGCTAAATACAATTTTGCAGCGGGAAGTTTAGTTTAATTAATTTTTAAGTAAGCTTAGGATTCGTAGTTACTTCCCTTTTTTTATTCCAAATTTAAAATGAACAAAACCTAAAACATTAAGTTGATCTATTTAGCAGACTTTATAGTTTATTATTTTTTTATAAAAAAAATTAAATTTCATCATCATATATTCTTGATATACTTTAATTCGTTTTTGGTAAAAAAAAAACCATTACCCAAATTTGAGCACAGAACTCAAAATAATTAAATCCTCAAACTGCGCTTAAGTTTAAATTATCTAATAAATGGGATTTATTTCTTTTATTATTACTTTTTCAGGTCGGTAAAAAACAAATACATGTTTGGTTTGTTACACCAGCCGTTTTTTTAAAGTTTATATCTGTTTTGGAAACAGTGATTGCGTCATCATTTCCCAAGGTATGACCATCTTTTTTTAAAAATTTCAGAATTGAAAGTCCAAATCATTAAAAACCAAAAGTGGAAACCCTAAATTAAAAATTTTTACAAAAACTTACCGGACGCACATTTGCTCTAAAAAAATTTAATTTATCAATTGTGCTGCATGTTTTTTGAATTTGACTTTGAGAAAAATATTTCTAAAACCCAAAAAATGAATAAATTTTTTAATGGATTTTTTGCAAAATTTCCTCATTATTTTTCTTTATTAAATCCTTTTTAATAGAAAACCCCCAATTATCATCAGCAGCAGCATTTGCATATATCAAAAAAAAAAAAATTCATTTTTTCCAGTTTATTTTGCAAACCAGAAGTTAACCAAAACCTTTTCATTTATTTCTTTTTTAAAAATTTTAAATCATAAACAATTTTTTCCCTTTTTTAACCCAAAATGCAATAATGAAGCATTATTTAAATTTGACAATTTGAGCTCCATCAACTCACACATTGCAATTTATTTTCTTAAAACTTTACTTTAAAAAACCATTAAACCAAACAAAATATGAACCAAACATAATTGTAAAGGATACCGTTTTTTTGTTGTTTTAAATTATTCCAAGGACAGTATTAATGCGTATCTAATTGAAAAAGGAGAATTCATATCTTTCACAATATTCTTTTGTTCTAAACATGTATATATTATAATTTTTTATTTTTTATTCTAGTTTTTATTTTAGTTTTTTTAAATTAATCTTTACGTTTTTGTTGAGCTAAAGTTTCCCGATCCAGACAAATTTTATTTATTTTATAGAAAATCCTCCTCTTATCATTTTTTTACTTTTATTCTTTTTTTTAAATTTCCTTTGCAATTTAAAATTACCAACTCCCGGAGCAGGTTTCTTTTTAAGTTTTTTAAAATTTTTGGCAGCTAAATTTCCAACTTTGTGCCCAACTTTTTTGTTCCCCTTTCAATGCGCTTTTTTCCCGCTGTTTCCAAAACTTTTTTTCCAGCTGGCTAATTGAAGATCGGGGAACTTTAACAATTTCGTTTAAATGTCAAAAATACCTGTTCCGTTAAGATTTCTTTTCCTGTGGACAAAACATAAAAAAATTTTCCCTTTTTTTTGTCATAAACTTTTTTTTACATTAATAAAACAAAATTTTAATTTTAAAAATTTTTTTTAAAATTTTGTAAAAATTTTTTTCAACCTCATTAAAATTAATTATTCTACCAAATACATCTTAATATATTTCTAATTGAATTTTAATATATTTTAAAAATTTTAGAATATCCAACTCTTGTGGTTTTTTTGTAAATGGATAAGCCCCTTTTAATCTGCAGACTTAAAAACAAGAAAAAATCCGAAATTTCCCTCAAAAATGAATTATCAATAAGACACAATGAAATAAATTGTATCCCAAGTTAGTTAATTTGGTGTTTTGTTCCCCCTTCAGTTTTGTCAATTTTTTTTTTTCAAAACCAAGCAATGTATGAAAATTGAAATTTCCAAAATCCAACTTAAATTATCTGAATTGAAATCAAAATCTTAAAATATTAAATCAAATTCCAAAAATTATTGGGGTACCTTGGTCCCCGTCGCTGCGGCAGCAAAGTTATTTTTCAAATTTAAATCACCATTATTTATTAATGTTTTTCCCCAATAAAAATTTTAAAACTGTGTAACGTAAGAACCATTTGAAAATGTACTTTTCCCTTCTTTACCAATCCACTAAATTATGCCAAGAAAAGTCTAGTGTTAATAATCCAAACCAACAACAAAGTTTTTTTTTTTCTAAAATTAAAGAACGACTAAATCTGATGTAAAACCTGGAGATTTTTATTTTCTTTAACGTTTTAGAATTTAAACTATTTTTTTTTCCATTTATATATAATTTAAAAAAATTTTAAATTTAAAAAATAAATTTTAAAAAAATAATTTTTTTATAACTTTCATGTTGTTTGGAAAAAGAATTCAATTTTTTAAAAGTTCATCAATTTTTCTAAAACCTTCATTTTTTATTCTTCCTTTTATTTTATCCCCATCAAAAGAAACAAAATTAATAACCCCTTTAACCCCAAATTTTTTTGGGTTAAGGGCAACTCATAACCTTTCCCCTAATTTCTTTTTTTTAAAAACTAATCTTTTTTGATAGGAATCCACTTTTTTTGTTAAATTTTTTTTAAATACTTTTCTTGAAAAAAAAATTTAAAAGTTTTTTATTATTGTTATATCTTTTTATAATTAACAATTTAAATCATCATCTACTTTAGTTTAAACTTTTTTTCCCGTTATTTTTATCCTTAGCAATTAACTTATTTGGGATAAAATTTATTTAAGTTTAAAAATTAAATTACCGTATTTTCCATTTTTGGTAAAATTTTTGGGGTTTTGATATCTTATTCCCTTTTCCCGTATATTTTTTTTTTTTCTAGAAATATTTGATTACGTTTCGTATTTGTTTAATTATCCGACAATATAATGCCTTTTTCCCCAGATTAAAATTGTTTTTTTTTTCTTCTAGTTATTTCACCAGATTTAAACCCCAATTTTTTTAACCCCTGAACATTTTTTTTATATATCCCTACTTCTTTTTATCATTTTTTCATCAGGGTTTCAATTTTCTGTAAAATATTTTAAAAATTTTTTGCTGGGATAATGTTTTTTATCTAAAAGACTAAATCAAAATTTTTTAAAAAAAGTAAAATTTTTTTGGCTTTCTCCCCAATTTTTTGTTCTTCAATGATCTTTAGTTGTATCATCAGTTGTTTCGTTTTCCCTCTTTTTTCTTCCTAAATTTCTAACTTTTAAATTCATCTTGGAAACCCCTCCAAACAATTCATCTCCCCAATTAGGGAAGCCGATTTAAAGCTTTTTCTCTTTTATATCTTCCAGACTTTTTAATTTTTTTTTTTCGTAGGTTCTTTGTTTTTTCCCATTTTTATATTCCCCCGCCAATCTTCAGGAGACCATGTAATTTACGGTTCTTGGAATAGTTGTGGGACACCCCCGGATGTTTGATTTTTCATTTTATCACCTAGTAACGCTAAAAGTTGTTTATTCCAGGGAATGTTTTTTTTTAAATGACTTATAATTGTTCTTTTTTATTTCTATTTTTTTTAGTAATTGGGTTTTTTTAATTTCAGTAACATTTCCCCATTTTTAGCTTTTTATTTTTTTTTCTCATTAAATTTTCTCTAAGATTTCTCTCTTTTGTCCGACTATTTTTTTTCTTATTAATTTCATTAAATTTGATTGCATTTTTATAATAATGAAAAATAATGTAAAATAATGTAAAATAAGTAAAAAAAGAAGATATTTAAAATAAGTAATTTTAAAAAAAAGGAAATTCCAAAAATGATACAAAAAATGAAAATTCAATAACTTTAAACAATTTTCTTTTTTGCAGATTCATTTTTTTGAATGTTAAAATGTGGATCTTTGGATCTGGAAAAACAAATACACTAATGCAAAATTCGAAAAACCCTTATATTTTGATAAATTATACTTTTAGCTAAAAAAACCTAGAACAACTAAATTCAAATTTAATAAATCTTTAAAAGAAATTGCAAAAAAAAAAAAGAGACCAAATAAATACTGAAAATTTAACTGATCCCGACAATTTAAACCTTGTGAGAAACTGAACAAAAAAACAAAAAAATAGTAAAAATTTGATGATTTTGTATGTGAAGAAAAAGGTTCAAAAGAAATAACAAAATATTTATTCAAGGGCGCCACAAAAAAAGTTTTTGTATTTTTAAGTCAGTCTTAAAAAAACCCAAAGGATATTCGGATTAAATGTTACATTATAATTTATTAAAGTCCCGGGAAAATGGAAAATAAAGGGTTTGTGAGACAAAAAATTTGATCGTATATTTTGCTAATGGAACAAACAAAAAAAATATTTTTATATATTGACAAACCAAGGAAGTTTTTTTTTAAAAAAAAACTTTACTGGGAATATAATAATTAAATAAAGGGATTTTTAATGATTAAAAAAAATTTAAACAACCTGACAGTATAAGAAAGTTAAAAAATTTTAATTTATTTTTAATGATATTACAAAAAGCAAATTTAAAAGCTTAAAAAGGAAAGGAATCGATCCACAGAAAAAAAATTTAAAACCAAGAACGGCAAGATATAAAATGAAAAATCAACCTAGGAAATCCCGATAAAAACCAAAGAGCATTCCAAGACGGTTTTTTTTTATAAAAAAAATTCAAAGGAAAAAATACTATAAAATTGAAGACACAAAAGTATAAAAAAACACAAAATAGGAAAATAAAAGAATATTGAAAATTACCAAAAATTTTAAAAAGAATTTATTATTAATTAATCAATCAAGGGAAAATTTTAAGAAGAAATGAAAGCTTTAAATGATTCTATTTAAAAAACGAAAAGGAATCATTTTAAGAAACAACATAAAGAAGAAATTTTGAGTTAAATTTTTAAAAATTTTTTTTCCCCCAAGTTTAAGAATAAAAGATAATGATTTAAACAGAAGAACAAAAAAACAAGATAAATAAGCAGAAAAAAATTACAAAATATGTATCAGTTAGAAATCAGAACGAAAAAAAATAAAAAAATACTGAAATGGCAAAAGGAACAAAATTTACTCGATACATTTTCAAAAAAAATTTGAGAATAAAAAGCGAAATTGGGAAAAAACAGCTTCACAAAGAGTATGATCATGAACGCATTAATAACCTTTAAAAAAAAAAATTAAATTTTAAAATAGATACTTTAAAAAACAAAATTTGAAATTTGGGAAATATGTTGACAACCGCCCAATTTAAAATTGCAGAATTAATAAAATTACAAAAAAATTTCAAAAAGAAAATTTAAAGAATTTTTTAAAAAATTTAAAAAAAAAACAAAAGATTTGGACTTGTATTGAAATATCAGCTAAACAAAAGAAACAAAAAAGAAATTTTAAAATAAAAAAATGATAAAATTTAAAAAAAATAACAAAGTTTGGACTCTGTGTTGAAATACACTAAACAAGGAGAAACAAACACGCTAATACCCAAGTAATTTCTGCAAAACAAAAACAATAACCCTAAAGTCGAAGAAATTACCATAATACCCAAAAAATTACAAAAAATAAAAAATGTTTTTTTTAAAACAAGAAACACAAACTAGAACAAAAGGCGTTGTTGACAATTTATTCTCGAGTTGCTACAACAAAACGATTGAGATTTAAACGAAAAATTCTTTAAAATTAAAAAAAAAAGACGGAAAAAAGAAGAAAACTAAAAAAAAGTAAAAAATGAAGTTTCTCTTTGAATACTAAATAAAAGTTTTATGTTTCTAAAAATGAAAAAATTTTAACCGTCAGGTGCTTGGAATATTCAACATTGAAGCGGGGGGGCTGGGCTATTTAAAATATTTCAATTAAGACCTGGAAAATCGTAGATTATAAAGATTTTAAAAAACACAAACCAAGAAAAATAAAATAGATGTACAGATGTGACTTTGAAGGGGTTTTTTAAGCCAGAAAAAACCCGGAATTATTAAAAATATTAAGATTTTTTTTTAAAGGGGGCCCGGGCCCCTAGGTGGACCAAATAAACCGATTAAAAGCCCCAATCAAATTTATATTTAGGGGGAAATAGGTTTTGGGTGGTATAATGATCTATTTTTGGGGAAAAAACAGAAATAATAAAAATAGCGGGGGACTTTGACCGATCAGTTTTAAAATCTATTATAAAAAAAAAATTAAAAATTTATTAACACAAAGGGGGCAAAGTTTTACTTTATCCTTATGACATTCAAAACTACAAAAAAACATTTCACTTTTTGAAGGAAGTTTCATTAGATTTTACAATCGGTGAATCTATCCGGGTGACTGCCAAAAAAGCAAACTTTGAATTAAAAGCTTTAAAAAAGTTTAATTAAGTGTACTCGATAATATACTTACTAATTTAAAATAAGATCAAAAAAGTTACATTTACAATAAAAATAATCGCCCAAAAATTTGTCAAATTGGGGAAAATTTTCACATTGCTGCCATTGGGAAAAAAAATGGCAGGCTTTTTATTTGGGTTTAATTTTGTTTGCCCAAAGTTCGAAAAGTTTTTCAAGTTTGGGAGCGCGCCACATTGCTGCCACTTGGCAGGATTTTGGCAAATATTTGGTGGAAGTGTTTAAAATTATCTTTAATCATATTTTACTATAGGTTTTCATATAGTACTATGAAAACTCGTTTATTTTTTGTTTTTTAATTGTCCGGCATTGGATTTTTTAGAATAGGGTCAAGGGGTCAGGGGGGTCAAAATTGAGCTCGCTACCCCATATATATAACTACTAAAAGGTTGTAATCATTTAAAATGTAGATTGATTGTCGCAGTCATTTTCAATGCGCTCATTAGGCCTTTAAAAATAAGATTCATTAAAATCGACTGATGTCTTGATTTATAATTACGAAGTCGTACTTTCCAAAGCACATTCATGACACGTCGATGCAGAAGTCGCCGCCATCTTGAAAATTAGAAAACGTACATCGGTTTGAAAATTGATATAAGCTCACATAAGAGCGAAATGTTTTTGGCAAGCTATTGTGACCACCCCATGTCCGTCATCAAACTTTCATTCTAATTAAAGCTTGTCGTATTTAGAAATGAAAATTCTCTTAATTTTCCGCAGCTTCTTCAGATTCTGATTAATTGCTGCAGATTTCCTCGGCTCAATACTCAGCATTCCGCATTGATTGCAGAACTTTTCTGATAACTGATTTTCTCCCAATTTCCGCATGTTTTTCGGCATTCGGTGGCTCAATACTCTGCATTAATTGCGTAACTTTTCCGATTCTGATCTTCACTTAAACCAAGGAATATATTGCATCTGGAATGGAGTGTTATTGAATAATTTGAATCACGCCTCATAAGAGTTGTAATTCATATTATAGTGATCACCCAATCTGCCCGTTATTATACCTTTTGTTCATTTCTGCTTTCTTCCCTGGAAAATCGAGGCAAAGAAACTGGGAAATTTACACATAAAATGCGGATAATACTCCGCAATCGCATTCCACAGATTCTCCGCATTCTGGTTAGTTGCTGCGGATTTCCTCGGCTCAATACTCCGCACTGATCGCGGAACTTTTTCCGATACCTGATCATCTCTCCCAATTTCCGCATTTTTTCCGCATTCTAGTTTTGTTGCGGATCTCCGCGGCTCAATACTCCGCTTTTTTTACGCATGACTTGCGGAAATAGTCCTGCAGAGGAATTGCGGAATTCCGCATTATTTGCGGAGATCTGAGCTAAGGGTTAAACCTGAATAACATAGCGATTAAGTTATAAAAACTGATCGAGATTTAAATGAATAACTAAAAATACAAGGCCCTAGTTTTGTTTTCGTAAATAATTTGTCAAAATGATTTTATAAGGCCGAAATTTAAGATGAACATGATGAAAGTGCACGGCCGCATGCGTCAAGCAAGCCAAAATTTTGAGTTATTACTCACTATGAACTATAGGTATTCACATTCAAAAAAAATAAATATGTTTATATTACTGAATACTGTATGATTAGATGGAAAAACAGATTCATAGTCAGTCATTGTATGTATCGCAGAAACTTCCGAGCAACGTGGGAGTGATAAAAATAGTGGCAGATCTAATCTAGCAAATTTCACAGCATGTACTTTTTACGTCGCTGTCTACTTTTGTTTTCCCATGCCCAAAACACTAGCAAAATATAACTTTCCGTGTCGATTTGTCGTCTAAATCTTACTGGCAATGAAGAATGATGGGTTTAATCAGCTATAGGTACAAAGTCATTGATTACAATCATGTAGATTTGACGAACTGCCTCTTAACGTAAATCAGTGGTGAAATGATATGTGATTTACAAAATAAAGCTGCCTTTGATAGTTGTTCAATAAAACTTGTTGCTTATTAATTATCACCTGATATCTGTCTCTGAAAATGCAAGCCGACACTTCATGAGGGTAACAGAATTAAGAATGTTTGAAAGTATGAATCATCAGTGTCATCTTTAAACAAAAGAAAGGAATTTCAAAGCTGACTTTCACAACATGGTAGGCATTACCTAAAGAATAATACAAAATATCTATCCCATATCTGAGATATGAAAAATTCTCAAATTCAATGAGGAAATAGTATGTAAAATGATAGATATGCATATATGAAAATTGACGCCAGCAAGCGTTCTTGGGCAAATGCCCTTTCAATGCCAAACCACGTGTTCAAAGTGCCCTTTTTCAAGGGAAGCACCATGCCCCTTAAAGAGTCTGCAGGAAACACTAAATTCTGTTATTTTTACGGCATATATATGTATATTAGAGCGGATGTGGGTAATCCCGAACAGGGGGGTAATTCTGAACACATTTTTCCAATGACATTTTTATATTCTTGAAAGGCACCAATTTTTATTCTAATCCACGGCGTCACATAAAGGATAACAACACATTCCATATCATATTGCAATGAATGCAAAGTTGTCGCGCTTTAAGACTTTTCAAAATAACAAGACTAGAATTTATACGACAGCTTGCATGCAAGTCGTTCTTACCTGTTTTTGTATTTCCATGTTAGTAATACGTAAGGATCTAAAAGTATTGGTTTTTACCGCTGACAATGTTTTGATGGAATTCATGCATCACAAGTGTTCCGTGGGAAGGGAGTTAACTGCATTTCTCATTATGCAAAACATTGAAAGATCAAATAAGCCGTTCGGAATTAGACACACTTATTAATGTTAATTAATGTGTGGCTTAAGGGATTCCAAACAATCTATATATGAGGAACAGTTTATCCAGAATAAGTATATGTAAAGACTTATACTATATTTGAAGCAAATAACTAGAGCTAGATTAAAAATAAATAATAGATAAATAAATAAAAATAGATACAGTAACAAATAAATAAATCTACTACTTTGTAAAATGAGTTCAACTTGCTTTCATTCATATTGGCTCGTTTTAAACATGTGTAATTTGATCCGACTCTGTTAGAGGAGGCGACGACTCATGTAGCAATAGCATGAGCTTGTCAAGAGTTGCTAGGGAATTTTGGGTGCCAAAGACAACCCTGCACGGTCCACGTTACTGCTATGCATGTGAATAATAATACAGGCACCAATTGTGGATGCAGATTTCACCCTTAATGTTTGGCAGATGAGTTATTGGGCAATACAGACAAACTTCCGTTTGAATGCAAATACTGTTAATTTAAACACAGATTCTAAGACATTTTAACACTGCACACTGCATCATGCATAAAGGTGTTAATACCATATTCAGTGTTTCGGACATTAATCATGTAGAAAGTTGTCAAGATGTTGTGCTGTGCTTCTGCAAATTTAGGTTTAGATACAGATGCTCTGTAAATTCCAGTTATATATAGATCCAGGATGAACTCAGGTGAACTATATAGGGCCATCATGGCCCTCTTGTTGGATAATTGGTCTTCAAAAATTGACTACAATTATAGTACATGACCACTATTGTTTTTGAAGCAATGTTTCTGGTCAAGGTCAATATTACTAAAACTAGAACTTTAAAAAGAGGTACAGATCTGAAATTTAGGCTGATGACTATAAAGTTAGTAAGTTTCTGGTCAAGGTCACTGTCACTGAAAAAAGCACTTTAAAATGGTAAGAGATACAGATGGGCTGACTATGTAAAAGCCTAAGTGCAATGAGTCGATGTTTCTGGTCAAGGTCATTTCAAAGCCACTATCTCTAAGAATACAAATTTAAAACAGAGATGCAGATATGAAATTTGGACTGATGACCAAATGCTAGGCATTGCAGAGTTTTATGGCCTTAAGTTACACTTGAAAGCATCTTGTCTGTGTAGTGTGTGTTTCACAGATGCATCTACTTGATTTATATCACTGATTGGTGTTTGCATGTAAACATGATTTTATTTTTACAGTATTTTAAACGTGAAGATGAGACCAAGAAAAGGGAAGGAGAACGCTGACTGTGTGTCGGCAGAAGAAAAAGGAATTCTAGAAGTGAAGTTTATTGACAGTTACATAGGTGAGTGATTCGGAAATACTAATTTAAATCTTACTGTAGTTATTTAGTATCAGTATTCACATCAGATAAAAATAATCCCCGTAACTTGTGATTTGAATTTTGACGGTTCTAATTATGCAATATTTTTTACTTAAATATTTTTGTGAAGGGTTAGAACTGTGCTGGTCCACATGTCTTTTAGTCAATCCAAAGTAAGTTCCAGTTAATTTTTTTGTACCAGTCTACACTTTAGTTTAATTCAATTATAATTATTACTTAGAGACATTCACTTAAAACTTAAAATAAATTTCTTACTATCTATGTCTACATTGTTTTTGATTTGCACTCAATGACAAGCATATTTTTTGACACATTTGGCATTCAAAATGATATTGGAGTTTAGATGTTGACTTATATTTAATCCTGCAAATTGTAGATGATCTGTATAGAAAAATGAATGTGAAAAAAGCTGCCCGACTAGCTCAATTGGTAGAGCCATGGACCCACGTTTTGAGGGTCGCGGGGTTGACCAAGGGTGGCGACAACTCCCTTTGGCGTTTTTCACCACCCACCACTGTTTCAAGTGGGGTAGTTGACTGTGTAATTACTAGCATGCAAGGAATTGGCGTGTACTGGTAAAAAGACCCAGGAGACGCAATAGATATCAGGCTGCCGTTAAATGACTCTGACTGTTAATACGGGGTTAAACCCCAAACAACCTGAGCGGAAAAAAACTGTGCTACAGCTGATTATTGTATGACCTTTATAACGGCCTGCTTTGAAGGTTGCTTTCAGCCTGTTGATTATTTGCCTGGAAAATGAGCCACGCTATGGCTATGCAAAAACCATCTATGTTACAGCAGATTAAGCTTGATAACACAAGACACTACAGGGATTTTTTAACAGGAAAACTGACAAAAAGGTTGCAATACATATGTGAGATGTTCAGAAATTGCAAAAACAAATCGTACTACTACAGATTATTGTCAATGACAAAAACTGATTCAGTAGTTTGCTTCATACTGTAAATGACCTGTATTAGAAATAGAGTTATGCTGTGGTAAAGCTAACTTTGGCTATGGCATCAGTTAGGGCTCTAAATTGGCAGGGGGCTTATATGTGGTTTGCAGTACTCATTCACTTATATTCAGCGAAATTCTTCCAGTATGTCCTTCACATGTCAGATACGACACCTTTAAATTTATATAATTCAGTTCTATCATCTATGCCCTTACAGAAGAAAAAGGCCTGCTGCGTACTCTTGCTGTGTACATACAGCGTATATGATGCGTACATGATGTGTACTGAAATCAATAGTACGCAGGATATACACCGCACATACATTGATAGTACGTTTGTAGTACACTTTTGACATGCAAATGAGCTCTGCCGCGTACTACTTGCTGCGTACATGCTGTGGACTACATAGTACACAGGATGTACGCTGGAGGAATTTAGTATGCGAGAAATAGTACGCAGCATGTACGCGGCACATACACTTTTCACATGCAAATGAGCCTGCGGTGTACTACCCCTGCGGCGTACATGCTGTGTACTCATGCGGTGTACATGCTGTGTACTCCTGCGGCGTACATGCTGTGTACTCCTGACCCGAGTCCTGCGGCGTACATGCTGTGTACTTCTGCTGCATACATGCTGTGTACTCTTGTGGCGAAACTGCTGTGATAATGTAAATTCCTTACCCCACCAACTTTCGTACACAAATGCTGATCATTTAGACAGAAAAAAACAGAAAAAAGATAAGTGACATGCATCAATAATTATTTACCCTTACCAAAATAATGTAGATTGATGTTATCAAATAAATTAGTATGCTTTTCTCCATCCACTTTTCAATGAAATAAATCAATTTTTGTAGCATGTAATTTGGTAAACATTTGAAGAAAATGGCGTAACTGCATCAAGGGGAAACAACTTTAATGCAACTTAATATAAGTGTTATGATTTATTATAGACGATGTGTGCGTAGTATGTATTTATTTTGATTAAAATCCATCTGAGAACAATCTAGGACTGGAATTATATAAGCATTTATACACATTTACGTCCGTAAAAAGTAGCGCACCAAAAAATTTTGGATTGATTTTTTCCAATGGGGCAAGCGCAATTAGCCAAAAACGTTCTGAAAATATACGAGCGGCAAATCCGATGAACAACTTTTTAATTTGGTGAGGCCTTAATGAGTTAACATAGTGAGCATTAAAGCCTTTATAAAACATGATAGAGTGGTGTTTTGCTTAAGAGTATTCAAATAAAAGTGAGAGCTATTAATTCTTCTCATTCGGGCGCTGTTGCGGCATTATCTTGGTAATTAGTTCATGTATTACAAAATGTAATGCAACGAAGTTCAAATAAGGCTTTTCAATTATCCAAGTTAGAAAGCTCCAGAATTAATTCAAAATGAAAAAGAATATATTTTTACACTGCATGCAAGGTGCAGCTCAGAAATCACTAAGATGTAAGCTTCACAAATGAACATTGCAAATAGTTTGGCAAATTTTTATTGTTCAGAATACCGGTAATCTGAACTATTCTATGCTATTAAGATAAAAGTTACTCGGAAATAAAGTTCTTGCTTCCAAAAAAAAAAAAAATGTACAAATCCTTTCTGCATGAAGTCCCTCCCGCGTATATGAAGTTTACTTCAGACTTTAACTTATAAAAAAAAAAAAGTATAAATGCCAAAAGAAACTGTACAAGTCTTTCCCGCGTATATTAAGTGTACTGCACAAATTTCAAAGTATCTGCGGTGTATATGCAGTGTACTATTTTCTTGTACAAGTCCCTCCTGCGTACATGCAGTGTACTCCTTAAATTTTCAGAGTCTGTGCTGCGTACTTGAAGTGTACTAGTGACCTCCTGCGTACATGCTGTGTACTAGTCGAAATAGTACACGGCATGTACGCGGCATGCGGTGTATGTAAAATGTACTCCTCTGGCGTACTACTGTGTTCGCGGCATATACACAGCAAATACGCGGCATGTACGCCACAGAGGCTTGCTTCTGTAAGGGCGTAGGTTCAGGTGTGTTTGCCTCGGACACTATTGAAAAGGGACAGCTGGTTTGTTACTATGAAGGAGAGCTGATCTCGGGGAAAGATGGTATACAGAGGTTTAATACTCCACATGATAAAGGAAGCTTCCTTTTTTTCTTCCATCATGAAGGAAAACTGTTCTGGTAAGTAAATTAACATTAACCTAATCTGTTTCAAAGGTATCATTTGTATATTGAGAGATATACGTTCATACTCACACAGAACAGTCCTTACTGTGGCAAGACTTCACACTCACTACTAGTAGGTTACCTTGGCCCTTCCATGACTTGACTTTACACTTAAAAACTTTGCAAACAATTTTCATATTTCTCAACAATCCTTTAATTTGAGAATGTTTTTCAATGCTGCTTGGATTTGCTTCATATAGCCTACAGCAAGTAAATGTGATCGGCCTTCACAGCTGGGCATTTGCACCCTTGGAGTGCTTTTGCTTTTAAGTAAGAAATAAACATATATAATCAGGTCCTCACAAAGACTTAGTGTGTGTAGATATTTTGAATCCCCAGAAATATACTTTCTTAATACAGGACCTTCCAGTAGGCCCGAGCAAACTTCGTCTTTGTTACATGATTTAAGCTCGTTCGAACTTCGAAGCTTCCTTGGTGGTCGAAACAAAAATAAATTTGTAACTAAATACAGTTAGACACTTTTCTTAAGACAAGATGAGAAAACAATCAGGTCCTCCAAAGACTAGGGTTTTGTCTCGATACCTATGTTCTTTGTGTCACCAGGTATGGAGGGACCCACAGTGCCCCCCAGTATCCGAATATGCGAAGCGCCGAAGGTAAACAGGCAGTAAGGGGTGCCTAGAGTAAAAGTCGGGCCGTACAAGCAAGAAGTCAGCAATCCGGAACAACCTTGGTCAGGTGCAGAGAAAGACGCTGACCGGCGCCCCATGGCCAAATATTTCGCTTTCAGCTTAAGCTCCTGGCAAGCATGATTCAAAGGAAACTGCATACGGACAACGAGCCAGTTCTGTGTAACAGACCAAGGGACACATTAAATACTTCATAACGAACCCAAAAAATTTCGTTGAGTAGGAACGCCATTAAAAACCTAATTAAGCACTTGAATTTCAGGTGGCATCTTTAAAGAGACATTTTGCTAATTATATGGCGCACATACTGTATTTTGTGTTGGACCCATGCCCCAATTGTGAATTTGTCAGGATTTTGCTATTGTAAGGATAAAAAGTGCAGTATTTGAGTTACCTAATGTCCAACTTTAGTTAATTATATGCATGTTACTATTTTATTTTGTATGCTGATTTTAATAACCACTATACATTTCCTGGTAGGAAGAACATACACATGACTGTCTATTTATCAACTAGAATGCCTGTCATCCTTAGTACCACAGAATGTTTGGTGATTTAGAGGCGGATTTTGAATTGTTTCAAGTGTGGGATGTTTTCAAAACACTGTTTAACACTGGACCAGACCCAACTGGAACCAGTCAGGAGTTCGATTATCAGGTCTTTTTAGAGACCAAAAAATATGCAATTCGTTCATTACAAAAAATATTACTTACTTTCACAGCTGTGGGGAGACACAGTCTCGTAATATATCTGTGTATAATGTTGTGACAATATTTTTGCTTTTTTTTTTCTCTAGATAAATTGATGTTCTTGGAAACTGTTTGAACATTATTAAATTGATAAAAAGGTTGAATTACTACTAACACTATTACTACTGGTTAACAGTCAAATTTATAATGGTGTGTGAATGCACTGATGTATCAGTTCACAGATAAACATATCCCTAGTTGTTTTAAGCTGAATCAGCCTGTCATCAGGTGGGTCTGTTAGTTATTCCATATATCAGATATGTCTCTGAACCACTTGTCAAAGATTTCTAAGAACTGTTGAGGAATTAATCCATATGAAGCTAAGATGTGCATATAGTTGACAAATTCAGTTTTATTAAACAGTTTACGAGCTTAGGCCCTAATCGTTCATACAATGTTGCTACCATTTTCCGGACTTTACTAGATTTCAACCACACTTACAGGAATGCAGCCATGACAGTAGGCTTCTATCCTAACCAAATGTGACAGGGGACACCTAATGTTTGTCTGTGTGCATGTCGACCCAAAAACTGACAGCTGAAGCTTTACAGTAGTGATTAAGTGATAGATGAACAAATTGGGTGATGTTGTTTGAGAACATAGGGCATTGGAGCATTTCAGGACAGGGCCCCCTTACACCGAATATTTGGTTAGCCGACTACAGCACTTTCTGACAACAAGCATCACTGTTCCTGATATCCTGCATGACTTAGTATTCACAAATCAGGTCACACTATGGCCTTTTCATTTTTTAGCTCACAGAGCACAAACGTGAGCTCCTGGTGCGTATTTGATCGGTCAATAGTCCGTCGGTCCCTTTGTGCGTCCGTCAGTCAGTACACAATTTAATGCACGATATCTCTCCTAAACCATGCTAGGGATTTTGACCAAATTCACAGAAATGATCCTTGGGTGGTTCTTCTTTCAGTTTGTTCAAATGGATCGGTCCATTGCCCAACTCGGTCACCGGAGTAAAAATAGATTTTTTAACAGAACTTTTAAAACATCTAGTTGAAACCACAAGGCCTAGGCCATGATATTTTTCGTCTGTAGCATTGCCTAGTGGTCTCTACCAAGATTGTTCAAATTATGTCCCTGGGGTGAAAAGTGGCCCCGCCCGGGTGGTACCAAGTTTTAAATAGACTTCTATAGGAAAAAACTTTAAAAATCTTCTGGTCTGAAATCACAAGGCCTAGGCCATTGATATTTGGTATGTAGCATTGCTAAGTGGTCCTCTACCAAGATTTTTCAAATTCTGCCCTGCGGAGAACAGCGGCTCGCCATGAGGTCACCAGTTTACATCGACTTATATAGGAATAAAACTTAAAAATCTTCTTGTCCGAAACCACAATACCTAGGCTTTTGATATTTGGTAATGAAGCATTGCCTAGTGGTCCTCTACCAAGATTGTTCAAATTATGCCCCTGGGGTGGAAAAGTGGCCCACCGGGGGGTGGGGGTGGTCCCAAGACTTTTACATAGATTTGTATAGGAAAAACTTTCAAAAATTCTTTTGTCTGAAACACAATGGATAGGCCTTTGATATTTGTGTCTGTAGCATTGCCTTATGTCCCTTCTACCAAGATTGTTCACTTAAGCCTGGGTGGAAAGAGGCCCCGCCCGTGGGTCACAAGTTTAAATAGACTTGTATAGGAAAAGAAAACTTAAAAATTTCTTGTCTGACACCGCAAGGCCTAGGCATTGGTATTTGGTTTTTTTATGTAGCATGCTATGGGCTCAATAGTCTTCACATTATGACAAACGTGGCTGAAATTAAAAGACTAGACAGATGCCAAATCCACAGCATGATAATGGTTAAAGAATGTCTATGACAGCTTGTTTGAATGTTCTGTGTACATTTTTTATTGCTGGCATTTTTTTCTTCTGACACCAATTTCTGTGTCCTATCTAGGCGGAGCTTAAATACTTCAGTGATGTTTTAGTTTTACATTTTATGCTGCCCTTATTTGTTTATATCTTTTAGTCCTAAACAGTTAGAACCCTCTAAATGGACGGCTCTGACAGTCTTAGTCCGGTTTAGAGGGTTACGATTAGTTTGCGGACAATTGTAAGGTCTTATGGGATGTTTAATATACAGTTATATTTTTCTATATTATATTAAATATCTGTCTTTTTGTACAAACACTATTGCTGTGTCGTTTCAATATACATGTGTAATTAAGAAAATCAAACTTAAAAAATTTGGTCGGACAGTTTGTGTAGTACTAAATTTAGAAAAATGACTATTTCCATTCTGATTGGTTATTCCCAACTATTACTACCAATTTTAATAATACAGTGAAAAATTATAGATGTATTTTCAGTATCAAAAAGTAGAAGAAATTAAACAGTTTCTAACAAATAAATTCTTTTTTATGTCATTTCAGTTCTATGGTAAAGTATTAGAAATTTGCAGTACATATAAGGGGAACTTTATATGGTATTGCTAACATTTTTCACCAGAAGTCTTCGTATCCAGAATGAAGGGTTTCTGACAACAGGGATAAAATATAGACAGACGGTGGGACCGGACAATTTGTCATTTTAGAGGGGTTTCTGTTTACGGGGGTTCTGTTTAGGGGTTCTACTGTACAGAATAGAATTTTGAGGATAACAAGCCATGTAGTTCTGCAAGATTTTAACCATGTCAGATTGTTATCGATGTTTTAGCATAGCTTTAGTGACTAAACGTTTTAAGGTCCTCCAGCTCGTACATTTTTATGAGGTATTAGTACAGTGGTTGTCCGGAGGAGTGCCTGGAAATCATCAATGAGGCCGCCCCACGAGAAGAGTACATAGTGCGTTTTTGCGACCAGCTGGATCCAGGCTGAACCTGCGCCAAACTGCGCAGTCACTCATGATTCCGTACGTTCGCTTACAGTCTGCAAAATATTCATAGTGTCTGACAGAACAGTAATGCTTGATGCGACTGTCTGGATCCAGCTGGTTGCAAATGCACTTGCTCGTTTTTCGTGGCACGCGCTTTCTTTTTAAGTATATTCTTCTTCAATATCCCCCCTATCATGGGAATACTCCACACTTGTCTGAGGACCTTGCACTGACAGTCAATAAGTAGAACTGTCTTCAAGGCCATGATCTACCCTACAAAGTCTTAAAAACAGCTTTTTTTTATGCTTTTCAAAGGACAGGGCAGGGCATATTGTGTGAACAACTGTGGGGCGGCGTTGGTTATAGTTTTGTTCCCACCCTATATCTATTGAAAACTACCACGGATTACGACTGGAAACTTAAATAGGTACTTAGTATCAACATCTACATTGGTTGACACAATCCCCCATAACTTGAATTTGAATTTTAAGTTCACCTGGGCATGACGTGCACAAGGTACAGCTGTTGTGATGTCCTTTGTTGTGGTTTGTCGTCAGTTCCCCTGGCTGTAAACAATCAGAGGTCAATTTTTGATTCAGTCTATTATGGAACTTGGTCAGAATGTTAGCCTTTGCTACCTCTAGGTCCAGATCGATAATTAGTCATGTGGGAGTCAAAACTAAGTCACCAGGGCAATCCTCGAAAAAACCTTGTTAACCGACAGAGGTCACATTTTGTACTTAATCTTTATGAACCTTGGTCAGAATAATTTGCAATGATAAATCTCAGTAAGTTTGAGAATAGTCTCAGGGCAAATCATAGAAAACCCTTGTTCCACTCTAGAGGTCCCATTTTTGAATCAATCTTTATGAAACTTAGAAGGTTTTTTCTTTATGAAATCTCGGTCAAGTTTGAAATGGGTACTGTTGGGTCACGAACTAGGTCCCCGGGTATATCAGAGGAAAACCATGTTTACACTCTGGTGGCCATTCTTCGACTTGCTCTTTATGAAAATGTTTGTCATGATTAATTCTAGGTTGCTCAAAATGGTATGTGCCTTTGTGGCCATATGTGGTCACAGGCTGGAGAATCAAGGGCTATCCTGGCCCTTTTGTTCCTAGCACAAGCCGGAGCAATATATTTTATATGATTTATTTGAGCGCAGGAATAGGGAGCTATTCATATGTACGATTTATTTCTGTAATTCTGCAAGTTTGGACGAGAGCTCCTTCGGTAAGTGAGTCGATATAGGGCATCATGGCCCTATGTCACAGAATTATGCTCAATTAGCTGCTTTTTAACTTCGACTTTTGGTTAACCATAATTTTGAAAACTATCAAGGTATTCATGTGAAACTTCAGACAGATCCAATGTACCTTATTATCACCATCTGTGCTTGGCTCATAAAACCAAATACCCATAACTTGATTTAAATTTTGACAGATTTTGCATTTTTTAACAATCGCACATTTGCTTAAGGTTTTTCATATTTATGTTCCTCATTTTGATCTAAATTATTAAATTTCATTTGAACTTATAACTATGATCTTACAGTCAATGTCTACAATATCTTTGATTGGCCTCTCTGGCGTATTTTGTGACATCTTGTTTTATATGGTTAATCCAGTACATAACTATTTTTAGTACTAGGGCAGCGGACACTCTGTCCCCAGCCATCCATTACAGCACAGTACCACTGCTGCACTAACAATGGACCAAGGTGGCCCGCCGCCAAACCAGCGCCGCGCACGAGAAAATGTAATTGTGGCGTTTGCAACCCGCATGAATCAGATTCGCCTGCGCTAAACACGCGGTCTCGTCAGGATCAATATGTTCGCTTCAGCTTCTGGTTTGACAGCGACAGTTGGATCCTGATGAGAGTAAGATGAGCCGGCTCCTCTGACTCCCTGCAGGACGCACACAGCCCCAGTCCGTTTTATAGTGTCATAGCTACTACTCCCCCCAAGAGCGCGGCTTGCCCGAAATTATTACAGAAGACGACCGCGCCAACCCAAAAATGATTTAGATTTTGCTGTTACATCTTGCTTGTAATTAAAACATGACCCCAGTCACCAAAGTTGATGACAAAAACCCCCACAGCTGGTTTGGGGGAGTTTATACACATAACATGAAACTACTTTATCATGTAGAAGGCATGAACTAACAACCCCCCTTACATTTAAATTACATACCAGATCGATAGTAGTTGGATCTTTGCTTGTTGGGAGAGAAACCTGTTGATGTAGCACTCACTTTCCTTTCAATTGTACTTTATTAATTGAGTCACAGGCATTACTCTTCTGGACAATGTTCTTTTCATTAATTTTATTTCATTCATTGAGAAGGTGCATTTGCAGGGTCTGAATTCCTTGCAGTGATTGAGCAAGAATATAATCACCATTTTTTTTAGTCGCCTTTTCGAGCAAAAAATTAGAGTATAGTACTCGCCCGGCGCGGTCGTGTCGGCGGTCACCGTTGGTTTAAAGATTTTGATACGTCAAAATATTGAACACAGCCCTCATGCTTGGAAATTAAACTATTTATTTACTATCCAAAGTTCTTACACCCGGAAGAACAATCCCCATAACTCTGTTTGAATTTTAGACAGAGTTATGCCTTTTAACCATTGTATTTTTGTAAAAGTTTTTGATAAGTCACATATCTCTGTATACTCTATACAGCTATTGCATTTGAAACACAAAAATCGTTATTTACCAACCATCAACACCAGGAGAACATTCCCCATAACTCTGTTTTTTGATAATTGACAGACATTATGCCTCTTCTAACTTAGATGTTTTGTTTCATATTTTTTGATTACGCAATATTTCTGTTACTATTAAAGCTTTTGAGTTGATACTGAAATAGTTATTTACTATCCAAGTCTCACCAGGAGACCAATACCATAACTCTGGTTTGCCTTTTGACCGAGTTCTGCTTTAAATTAGAATTTATGGTTAAAGTTTTTGATAAAGTTCAAATATCTCTGATACTATTCAAAGCTTTTTCTTTGAAACTTAAAATACTTATTTACATCAAAGTCTACACTCAGAGGAACCACCCCATACCTCTTGCTATGACTTTTGACAGAATTTATGCCTTTTTAACTTAGAATTTTTTGTTTAAATTTTAGCTAAGTCAAATTATCTCTGTTACTTTTTACCGCATTTGACTTGAACCTCAAAATAGTTATTTACTATCAAAGTCTAGACCAGAAGACACAAATTCCATCACTTTGGTTTGAATTTTGACAGAGTCATTCCTTTTACACTTGGTTCTTTTTTTTACTGGACAAAAGCTCTAATTCAAGCACTGCGAAAACCGTCGGAGCGCGCGTTTATACGGAATCTCTTGTTTACACCAAGCCCTTCAACACCACCTTAGCCAGTTGTTATAAAACACTTGGCAGGGATCTTCTTGATGGAACTTACAGATTGTTTCACCCTGGGCCAACGACCTGCCGCAGGACTTACTTGGCATTTACATAGGTTCCCATAGGACAAGCTTTCTTATAAAAAAAATCTTAGGAAATCATTCGGCCTGTTGTTAAGTGTTGGCGCATGTAACATTGTCTAATTAGAGAGTTACAAGATTATTGAAATTATGGCTCGCTGTGAAAATTGACCGAACCCCAGGGTTTACTGACTCAATAGGCATATATAGGACGGAAAACAGAAAAGGGCAGGTTTTCTGTTCACCTGAGCCAAAGGCTGAAGCTTGTGATTGGGTCAGTGTTCGTGTACTTTAAACGACATCTCCTCCTAAACCATGGGCCAATTTAAAGAAAATCACAGAAAAGCTCCTAAGGTGGACTCTACCAGTGAGTTGTTCAAATAAAGGAATTCCATGTGGAACTCTGGTTGCCTGGCACCAAGAGGAAAAACTTTAAAAAACTCTTCTGCAGCCTCACGGCTTGGCCTTTGATATTTGGTTATAAAGTATTGCCTAGTGGTCCTCTACCAGATTATTCCAACTTATGTCCCTGGTGAAAAAATGCCCCGCCGGGAGGTTTCCAGGTTTACATCGACTCTATAGGATCCATTTCCCAATCCTCCTCTGAAAACCACAAGGCCTAGGCCTTTGATATGGTAAGTAGCATTGTCTAGTGGTCCTCTACCAAGATTGTTCAATAATGTCCTTGGGTCAAAAAATGGCCCGCCTGGGTACAAGATTTACATAGCCTAATATAGAAGAAAAACTTTCCCAATCCTTCTTCTACTGGAAAACCCAGGTAGGCCTTTTGCCATTTGATTCGCAGCATAGCCTGTGGTTCTCAACCCAGCTTGTTCAATAATATGCTTGGGGTCAAAATGCCCGCCTGGGGGTCAATGATCTACAAAGACTTATATAGAAAAAAACACTTTATAAATTTCTTTACAACCACACGGCCTCGGCGTTGATATTTGGTATGCAGCATAGCCTAGATGTCTCTACAGATGTTCAAATTATGCCCATGGGGGTCCGTGAGTTCACAGTTTTCATAGACTTACTAGGAACAAAACTTTAAAAATTTTCCTATGAACCACAAGGCTCGGACTTTGATATTTAGTCTTACAGCATTGCTCCTTGTCCTCTACCAAGATTGTTCAAATTATGTCCCTGGGGCTCCAAAACTGGCACACCCAGGGGAACAAGCTTTACATAGCCTTATATAAAGACCAAGAACTGTCACACACTCTTCTTCTCCGAAAACCCTATGCCAAGGCTTTTATAATTGTTATTGTAGATTGCCTAGTCGTCTTCTATCCGAGTGTTCAAATTATGCCCTTGGGTTTGAAATGAGCCCCACGTGGGGTCCAAGTTTAACCTGAACTTATTAGGAAAAAAAAACTTTCTACACACTTTTCTCTGACCATCCAGCCTGGGCCTTTGCTATGTGGTATGCAGATCACTGCCCTGGTCACTACCAGATTGTTCAAAGTTATGCCTGGGATGAAAGGAGGCCCACCAGAGGGGGGGTGGGGGAGTCACAAGTTTCAGATAGACTTGTATATGATTTTTTTGCCATATAGATCCATGGATGATTTGGGTTGAACGCTATAGGCCATCATGGCCTCTCGTCATAAATTACAATAATCTTAAGCCTGACTTGCTTTAGAACTTTTGGCCATTTTTCCTTTCAGTGCAATAGATATCACGTGAGAGATAGGGGCCACCTGACTTCTAGTACATTGTGTGTCTTGGTGTTTAATGTTAATATTACTTCCGTATTATGAGTTCCTATGAACTTGGGAATTATCTCGACCATCCACATGGATACGAGGAAGTGGACCTCCAGCAGAGACTGCATCAAAATGATAATGCAAGTCGAAAGCATGTGCTAGCATTTTACATGTAGTCAGTAGCAAATTAATTGCAGTCCCTGCCAAATCAATTGGGTTTGTTCTTACTGTTGTCTTTGAAACCCCATTAAACCTTTGCTGCAAATAAGATGATTACCTAGGTCACGGCCGAACGCTAGTGATTGCCCAGAAAAAATCTGGGCCCCATATGTAAATGCTCGCTGGGAGGTATAGCCACCATTTTGACCCCGCGTCGTTTACTAACGGCACTGGTTGCACGTAATCCGAACTTCTTATCTTGAATTCTGACTTACATGAACTTTTCAGACGGGACCTACAATCCATCCGGCCACACGAACCAATCTCTATCGGAAATATTCTCCAGTATACGCTGTTTGAATTAGACAGATTCCACTTAGTTTGACCCAGGTAGATTGCTACTGAACACCATCCATATCCAGACTTTTGGACTGTGTAACACATAATCAGGGCTATCGGTTCACGCGTTTTCCAATTCTTTCTCTTCCAAATGCAATCGAGGACTAGTCGGTTTATTGGCGACCGGCTCCAAAAAGACGCGCTCTCACGAATATTCGCATAAAGCTGTTGCATTGAGTTTGTATTGTCAAACGTTGTGAGGCCTAAATTTTCTTAACAAGTGGGGTTGTGCGGGCCCGCTGTTTTTTTTCGAGTCCTCGTTTTAAAACGTTGCCCGTCAATAACTGTGTAGGACTTGGAGCGGCTTTTTAAGCCGCTTAATTTGCAAAGACTCGCCTCGTGGTCTCGAGTGGTTAATGTCGCAAGCTCACCAACTGTAACTTCACTGTGATCGCGGGGACGCGGGTTCGCTCCCGCTCCAAAACCATTGTCTCTTTATCTGAGCAGTTGTAGTTTCATACGGCGATGGGAGTCAAGTACTGAGACCTTCCCTGGATACGCAAGGTTAGGTTAAACTGCGCCTCTTATTGACTTTGACTGATTAAAGAGTTGCGTTAAATCCAGCTAAACCAACCAAAATAAATTTGCAATATTTGTAAAAGGATGTTGTTAAGGTACATCAGGATATATAACCGGTGAAAACTGGTAAACTTCAGGTGCAACTGGCAACAATGTTACAGACTCTTTTCACGAATTTGACAAAATGTCCACCATGTGATTTTCAGCACTTTGACTTTTTTTATCTTTCTTTATTCATATATGAGGCAACACTACAATAGCATAGAAAAATTCTTTACTCTTCTTTTGAAAAAAAATGTAAAATTCATCAGAAATTTTTGTCGCATACAGTTTAATATCGTTAAAATTACAATGAAACTTACACATCATGCTTATTTAAGGGTATACAAGAAGGTGTCTGCTTCAATTTAGATAATTGATCGCTGAAAAAACCGGTTTACGGATGTGGGATTGGCGATATAAAACAATTCCTTATATTCTACAGGTTAACTGCTTTGGTTACCGGACGAGTTGTATGATTATAGGACGGTTGAGATTTTTTATATTACATAAATTTCGTCTTTAAACAGCGGCGCTCGATCTCGTGAATTTCTATTCTGATAACTTGAAAGCAGACGACATCGGGCTTAGGACACATCTTTCCAATCGCCTTTACGAGAAGGGAAACTGCGCAGAGGTAGACAGTCATGTCGCTTTATTTTGAAGAACAGTTCGTATATTACTTGGCGAAGTCTGTAGAGAAAAACAGAACATACCACTTGAACGCAGTCACTAGTGACATTAAAGATGGAGCATGTTATCTTATTAAGGGCTTCAGATAATTTAAGTATTAATATAACAAGCCTTGCGACCGAAATTCATGAGTGCCAAAACCTATCCATTTATACTTAATGGAACTGTTAACTGTTGTTGGACGCATAATATAAATCTAATCGAACATTTTACACCTGTTACAAATATCAATTTATGTAGAGATATGTGATAATATTGAATTTAGTTAAGAAATTGAGGTTCAAAATCGACAAATAAAATATTTATGCGCTTTGTGCTTAAATTTTGATAGCATGGGACTCTACCGTTCTCGGGTTGGAAGTGTGTATGGCAAATTACGTCCTCGTCTATATATTTGGTGTTGATTTTTGTGTACTTTACTGCAAAATTCAGGTCCTCATGACTCCGTTTCCGAATGGTGCACTACATGCAATGTCTCGAAGCGTTTCACGGTGCCTTACGGAGCGTGTAAAGAAAAACAAGTAGCCCTTGGTTCCTTTACAAGGTCCGTGTTTCTGCTCCCACAGGAGGATGTATACCTTTTATATTCTTATGTCTAAGACAGGAACCAAACTGTCAACGACCAAACTGTTGCTAAAAATGCGCAGAGGTAGACAGTCATGACGATTTTGAAGAACAGTTCGTTTTTACTTGGCGAAGTGTGGGGGAGGAAAAAGAATACATTGTACGCAGTCACTAGGAAATAAAGATGCTGCGCATGTGTTTTTCTTATTAACGGGTTTAAAATAATTTCTGTTAAAATATAATAGAAATGGCGAAATTCACTGATAGTCTCAAACCATTTATCCATTTATACATATATATATATATAATATATTCTAAATCGACACATATGCCCCAGTTACACAATACCACTTTATGGTGCGAATGAGACTACGAGCCCATTTGATTGCAATGAAGTCAAATACTAACATCTGTAAGCGAAGTGCATTAACTTATGTTACGCTGGTCCTATACCGTTTCGGGTTGGAAGTGTGTATGCAACGTTAGTCCTGTCTATATATTTGGTGTTGATTTGTGTATTTACTGCCAAATTCGGTCTCATGACTACGTTCTCAGAATGATGCAAAAACATGCAAATTTTCTCGAGCGTTTTTACGGTGAATTAAGAGAGTGTACAGAAACACAGTAATCCTTGGTTCCTTTTACAAGGTCCGTGTTTCTGCTAAAAAAGGTGGGACCTCGTCTACCTTTATTTCTTAAGAACCTAAGACAGGTACCACTGTCAAAAGACCCCACCAACGTGCTGATACACACTTGGAGAGGAGGACCCCCAGTTTTTTTTTTTCCAATGTCGAATTTGCGAACATTCGTATCTTACATGGCGACGTCTAAGGGACAAACAGACTACACTTGTAAGCGTCACTAGGAATTAAAGCAAGAGCGCATGTTGATATGTTTCACGTGTTTCACCTATTCTGATTAAATATCTAAGAAATGGCGAAATTCACTGAGTCTCCAAACATTTATCATTTGACCAATTATCTATGTAAACGACACATTGACACCAGTTACACCTACACATTTAAGGTAGCGCTAGTTATATCGTGGCCCTTATTTTACGAAAAATGAAGTCAAATACTCCTAAATAAATATGTCTGCGTTAGACCGTGCTTAAATTTTGATAGCATGCGGTCCTCATTACAGTTCTCGGGTTTGGAAGTGTGTATGCAAGTTAGTCTCGTCTTATATTTTGGTGTTGATTTTGTGTAATTTACTGCAAATTCAGGTCCTCATGATTTGACGTTCTCAGAAGGATGCAAATACATTGACCTTTCTCGAAGGGAATCCCTGAGAATTAAGGAGAGTGTAAAGTCAAAGCCAAGTATCCTTGGTTCTTTACACGGTCCGTAGTTTCTGCTAAAAAAGGAAAAATGTGGCCCTGTATACCTTCTTTATTTCTTATAGTCTAGCAAGGTACCAACTGTCAAAGTCCCACCATGTTGCTATACCAACTGCGCAGAGGTAGACAGTCATGTCGAATTTGAAGAAAGGTCGTATCTTACTTGGCGAAAGTCGTGGGAAAAACAGGACATACACTTGTACGCAGTTCATAGGAATTAAAGATGTGCAGCATGTTGTTAGTCTTATTAAGGGTTAACACTACTTTCTGTTTAAACTAATAAAATGGCGTAATTCACTGAGTCTCCAAACCATTTATCCATTTGTACACATATTATATCTGATCGGGATATTTGACAACCTGTTCAAATACAAATTTATGGTTAGAGATATTGAGATATAGTACCTTTTTTTTAGGACATTGAAGTTCAAAATCCTATAAAATATGATTGCGTTGTGCTTAAAATTTTGATACGCATGCGTCTCATACCGTTCTCGGGTTGGAATTGTGTATGCAAGTTACGTCCTCGTTATATATTTTGTGTTGATTTTGTGTAATTACTGCCAAATTCAGGTCCTCGTGACTACGGTTCTCAGAATGATGCAAAACCTGAACTGTCTCGAAGCGTTTTTCCGGTGAATTAAGGGAGAGTGTAAAGAAAAAAAAACAAGTATCTTGTGTTCATTTTACAAAGGGTCCGTGTTTCTGCTTTAAAAGGTGGACCCTGTATCCCGTTTATTTCTTATAGAACTAATTATTAAGTCCTACGAAAAATGGTACAACTGTCAAAGTCCTCACAACCGTAGGTATACAAACGTGCGCAGAGGTAGACAGTCTGTCGTTTGACGAACAGTTGTATTATACTTGGCGAAGTCGTGGGGGAAACCGACATACACTTGTACGCAGTCATAGGCATTAAAATGTGCGCTTGTTGTTATTATTAAACGGGGTTTCAAATAATTTCTGTTTTAAATATAACAAGAAATGGCGAAACTTCCCTGCGTGCCCCCCAACCATTTATCCATTTCTACTTACTGGAACTGTGAATGTGCTGGACGCTTGTATCTATATAAAAAAATATATAAAAAACTATCTTATATCGACCATTTGACCCTGTTATAACCCAATTTATGGTAGAGATTGTGATATATTGAAATTTTTTTTTAGAATGAAATCAAATCTAAACAAATCTTTTTTCGTTGTTTGTGCTTAATTTTGATACGCAAGCGTCCTCATACCGTTCTCGGTTGGAAGTGTGTTGCAAAATTAGTCCTCGTCTTATATTTGGTGTTGATTTAGTGTAATTTACTGCAAGTCAGGTCCTCATGGACTTACGTTCTCTGAAATATGCAATACTGCAATGTCTCGACGCGTTTTACGGTAAATTAAGGCAGCGTGTGAACGAAAAACATGTATCCCATGGTTCCTTTTACAAGGTCCGTGTTTCTGCTAACCAGCTGGACCCGTATACCTTTATTTTTTATAGTCCTCAGAAAGGGGCAAACTGTCAAAGTCCCCACAAACGTTGCTATACAAAGGGTGTATGTGTGTGTGTGTGTGTGTGTGTGTGTGTGTGTGTGTGTGTGTGTGTGTGTGTGTGTGTGTGTGTGTGTGTGTGTGTGTGTGTGTGTGTGTGTGTGTGTGTTTGTGTGTGTGTTGTTGGTGTGCGTATGTATAGCAGGGACGTTGCGAGGCGTGATTTATTGTATACACCCAACCGTGCGAGAACCATCTCTGCTTTGAGGACTTCTTACCACACGGGTCCTCTTAGTTGTTTTTTAAGATATGCGACTTCTTGAGGAAACTCTTCTGATCATGCACAAAAACTTTTAGTCCCCGAAAGAGGCAATATCAAGTCTGTTAACACACAAATGTATACATTTTTATTATCGGTTATTATCAGCCCTTAAATCTTGGTGTGCATAAGCTAATGAATATGCAAATTCTAGCCAGTCGGAATTCTCGGAATTTTTCGTTGCAAGACAGCTACAAGTGTATATGCCCGGAGTAATCCGAATGGTAAGGTGCAAACATGGACTACAGTTTCGCCGGTCAGTCTGTCAGTCGTGGACGCACTGGATCTATGCAAATAAATAGTTTCAAAATTAGAGGTAGGTACTAATTTATTGGCCAATTATATCATTTTACCTCAAGTTAGTCCATAACCAAACATAGAGACACTGTTTAACACAATTCCGGTATTAGACCGGATACCGTAATTTAGTTACTAGAGTCTAAATTTAGAACCAAAATGGCGGTAGATGTCCTCTGAAAATTGTTAAGATAAGCTTGTGTTTCTGAAGTTCTCGAATGTTTGCACATTTACATGTTTTTATGACTCCTAATCTTAGAACTAAACGCATTTTTTCCGACCGGTAGGAACTTGACCCTCAGATACTGTACACAAACTGGGTTAATCAGTTATTCACAAATTTCAGCAGACACGTGCTGTGTAACTGTAAGTCTAAATTATTTTTGAATAATGGCATGCGTAATGTACTTAAAATCTCGTTAGAAAATGGCGTCCAGTGAGTGTTATTCGAAAGGTCCGTCAATATTTGTGTTATCTCAACAACTTGAACAAGATTTAAAAATTTCATGTGGACAGAAGAAAAAAAGAACACCTGTATTCATAAATATGACAATGGCAGTGAATGGGTATCTTGTATCATTCAAAAGATGGAGTCGTCGATCCTTTGTGTTGTAATGTTACAAGATAAACAAGTTTTTCATCAAAAATACTTCTAGAAAACTGTAACTTTTGTAAGTGGCTGTTGGCTGCCTTGGCAGTGTCACTTTGTGTATGGACACCACTCTAGACGCCTCGCCCAGCTTTTTTAACTTTCTGTGTCGAATGTCGAAAACGTATGAGATTTATGCTGAACATTCAAACTACCAGGGCTCGACACTAATTTTTTTCCATGGTGACCCGAAAGACCAGCAGCTTTGCAACCTGCTGGTCCGACAGAATTTCAGGTGGTCCTTCCTATTACATTTGTGTAAGTAAACATAAACTTCACCATATATGATATCGTTGTTCGTCCCGAATTCGTCACCGTCCTGTTTTCGTCACTGTTTGTTTCTTACCCACTGCATGTGCTATGACGTCATCTCAGATGTGTTTCCTGCAGGCCTTTTCAACATGGCGCAGCGCCATGCCCCATCTGAAGTGCAGCCAGGCTGCCCTTCAAACTGCCCGTTTGCCTCACGTGCCCTTTTATTCTATGAGGCTTGTGTATTTATCTTGACAAGAGCCCTTTCAAAACCAGTCTGTATAGCCAATGTCCGCGGGACATGTTCTGTGTATCATACCGTCAATTAGCGGCTTTGATCAACAGGTCGACACATGGGTGCATCAACCGTGATTGACCCTGTGATTAAGAACTGACAGGATTATGCAATAAATTTCTGTTTTATGATACTTTAATTGGGAACAGTAAATGAAAATTTGTCGTGTTTAGCACTTCGACGGTGAAGCTACATGTAGCCTTTTTATCGAAGGTATGATTTAAAACGGTCAATTAAACGATAATTATTTTAAAAGGTTGTAATCATTTAAAATGTAGATTGATTGTCGCAGTAATTTTCAATGCGCTCATTAGGACTTTAAAAATAAGATTCATTAAAATCGACTGATGTCTTGATTTATAATTACGAAATCGTACTTTCAAAAGCACATTCATGAAACGTCGATGCAGAAGTCGCTGCCATCTTGAAAATTTGAAAACGTACATCGGTTTGAAAATAACCAATAACATAGCGATTATGTTATAAAAACTGATAGAGATTTAAATGAATAACTAAAATGCAAGGCCCTAGTTTTGTTTTCGTAAATAATTTGTCAAAATGATTTTATATTATTATAAGGCCGAAATTTAAGATGAACATGATGAAAGTGCACGGCCGCATGCGTCAAGCAAGCCGAAATTTTGAGTTATTACTCACTATGAACTATAGGTATTCACATTTATGTTTATATTACGGTATACTGTATGATTAGATGGAAAAACAGATTCATAGTCAGTCATTGTATGTATCGTAGAAACTTCCGAGCAACGGGTGAGTGATAAAAATAGTGGCAGATCTAATCTAGCAAATTTCACAGCATGTACTTTTTACGTCGCTGTCTACTTTTGTTTTCGCATGCCCAAAACACTAGCAACATATAAATTTCCGAGTCGATTTGTCGTCTAAATCTTACTGGCAACGAAGAACGATGGGTTTAATCAGCTATAGGTACAAAGTCATTGATTACAATCACGTAGATTTGACAAACTGCCTCTTACCGTAAATCAGTGGTGAAATGATATGTGATTGACAAAATAAAGCTGCGCATTGTTAGTTGTTCAATAAAACTTGTTGCTTATTAATTATCACCTGATATCTGTCTCTGAAAATGCAAGCCGACACTTCATGAGGGTAACAGAATACGAATGTCTGAAAGTATGAATCATCAGTGTCATCTTTAAACAAAAGAAAGGAATTTCAAAGTTTACTTTCACAACATGGTAGGCATTACCTAAAGAATAATACAAAATATCTATCCCATATCTGAGATATGAAAAATTCTCAAATTAAATGAGGAAATAGTATGTAAAATGATAGATATGCATATATGTAAATCGACGCCGGCAAGCGTTCTTGGGCAAATGGCCTTTCAATGCCAAACCGCGTGTTAAAAGTGCCCTTTTTCAAGGGAAGCACCATGTCCCTTAAAGAGTCTGCAGGAAACACTAAATTCTGTTATTTTTACGGCATATAAATATATATATATATAACAAATAAAAAAGGACCCGGAACGGGAACAAAATATCGTAAAATTATAAAATGACTTTACACGCACTTTACATGCTTAGTTTTTCTAGTTTGTGAAACTAGTTTGTGACTTTTATATAAAAATTTAAGAAAAACTAAGCGAGCGTGTGAAGTCATTTTATAATTTTACGATATATATATATATATATATATATATATATATATATATATATATATATATATATATATATATATATATATATATATATTAGAGCGGATGTGGGTAATCCCGAACAGGGGGGTAATTCTGAACACATTTTTCCAATGACATTTTTATATTCTTGAAATGCACCAATTTTTATTCTAATCCAAGGCGTCACATAAAGGATAACAACACATTCCATATCATATTGCAATGAATGCAAAGTTGTCGCGCTTCTTTTCAAAATAACAAGACTAGAATTTATACGACAGCTTGTTTGCAAGTCGTTCTTACCTGTTTTTGTATTTCCATGTTAGTAATACGTAAGGATCTAAAAGTATTGGTTTTTACGCTGACAATGTTTTGATGGAATTCTTACATCACAAGTGTTCCGTGGGAAGGGAGTTAACTGCATTTCTCATTATGCAAAACATTGAAAGATCAAATAAGCCGTTCGGAATTAGACACACTTATTAATGTTAATTAATGTGTGGCTTGAGGGAATCCAAACAATCTATATATGAGGAACAGTTTATCCAAAATAAGTATATGTAAAGACTTATACTATATTTGAAGCAAATAACTAGAGCTAGATTATGAATAAATAATAGATAAATAAATAAATGAATAAATAAAAATAGATACAGTAACAAATAAATAAATCTACTACTTTGTAAAATGAGTTCAACTTGCTTTCATTCATATTGGCTCGTTTTAAACATGTGTAATTTGATCCGACTCTGTTAGAGGAGGCGACGACTCATGTAGCAATAGCATGAGCTTGTCAAGAGTTGCAGCGCATTTTGGGTGCCAAAGACAACCCTGCACGGTCCACGGAGTTATTGGGCAATACAGACAAACTTCCGTTTTAATGCAAATACTGTTAATTTAAACACAGATTCTAAGACATTTTAACACTGCACACTGCATCATGCATAAGGGTGTTAATACCATATTCAGTGTTTCGGACATTAATCATGTAGAAAGTTGTCAAGATGTTGTGCTGTGCTTCTGCAAATTTAGGTTTAGATACAGATGCTCTGTAAATTCCAGTTATATATAGATTCAGGATGAACTCAGGTGAACTATATGGGGCCATCATGGCCCACTTGTTGGGTAACTGGTCTTCAAACATTGACTACAATTATAGTACATGACCACTATTGTTTTTGAAGCAATGTTTCTTGTCAAGGTCAATATTACTAAAACTAGAACTTTAAAAAGAGGTACAGATCTGAAATTTAGGCTGATGACTATAAAGTTAGTAAGTTTCTGGTCAAGGTCACTGTCACTGAAAAAAACTCTTTAAAATGGTAAGAGATACAGATGGGCTGACTATGTAAAAGCCTAAGTGCAATGAGTGGATGTTTCTGGTCGAGGTCATTTCAAAGCCACTGTCTCTAAAAATACAAATTTAAAACAGAGATGCAGATATGAAATTTGGACTGATGACCAAATGCTAGGCATTGCAGAGTTTTATGGCCTTAGACTTGAAAAAGCATCTTGTCTGTGTAGTGTGTGTGTTTCACAGATGCATCTACTTGATTTATATCACTGATTGGTGTTTGCATGTAAACATGATTTTATTTTTACAGTATTTTGGACGTGAAGATGAGACCAAGAAAAGGGAATGAGAACGCTGACTGTGTGTCGGCAGAAGAAAAAGGAATTCTAGAAGTGAAGATTATTGACAGTTACATAGGTGAGTGATTCGGAAAATTACTAATGTAAATCTTACTGTAGTTATTTAGTATCAGTATTCACATCAGATAAAAATGATCCCCGTAACTTGCGATTTGAATTTTGACGGTTCTAATTAGGCAATATTTTTTACTTACCTAAATATTTTTGTGAAGGGTTAGAACTGTGCTGGTCCACATGTCTTTTAGTCTATCCTAAGTAAGTTCCAGTTAATTTTTTTGTACCAGTCTACACTTGAGTTTAATTCAGTTATAATTATTACTTAGAGATATTCACTTAAACCATAAAATAAATTTCTTACTATCAATGTCTACATTGTTTTTGATTTGCACTCAATGACAAGCATATTTTTGACACATTTGGCATTCAAAATGATATTGGAGTTTAGATGTTGACTTATATTTAATCCTGCAAATTGTAGATGATCTGTATAGAAAAATGAATGTGAAAAAAGCTGCCCGATTAGCTCAATTGGTAGAGCCACGGACCCACGTTTTGAGGGTCGCGAGGTTGAGCACGGGTGGCGACAACTACCTGTGGCGTTTTTCACCACCCACCACTGTTTCAAGTGGGGTAGTTGACTGTGTAATTACTAGCATGCAAGAAGTTGGCGTGTACTGGTAAAAAGACCCAGGAGACGCGATAGATATCAGGCTGCCGTTAACTGACTCTGACTGTTAGTACGGGGTTAAACCCCAAACAACCTGAGCGGAAAAAAACTGTGCTACAGCTGATTATTGTATGACCTTTATAACGGCCTGCTCAGAAGGTTGCTTTCAGTCTGTTGATTATTTGCCTGGAAAATTGCCTGGAAAATGAGCCATGCTATGGCTATGCAAAAACCATCTATGTTACAGCAGATTAAGCTTGATAACACAGTCGCAGTACAGGGATTTTTTAACAGGAAAACTGACAAAAAGGTTGCAATACATAAGTGATATGTTCAGAAAGTGCAAAACAAGTCGTACTACTACAGATTATTGTCAGTGACAAAAACAGATTCAGTAGTTTGCTTCATACTGTAAATGACCTGTATTAGAAATAGAGTTATGCTGTGGTAAAGCTAACTTTGGCTATGACATCAGTTAGGGCTCTGAATTGGCAGGGGGCTTATATGTGGTTTGCAGTACTCATTAACTTATATTCAGCGAAATTCTTCCGGTATGTCCTTCACATGTCAGATAGGACACCTTTAAATTTATATAATTCAGTTCTATCATCTGTGTAGGTTCAGATGTGTTAGCCTTGGATACTATGGAAAAGGGACAGCTGGTTTGTTACTATGAAGGAGAACTGATCTCGGGAAAAGATGGTATACAGAGGTTTGATACTCCACATGATAAAGGAAGCTTCCTTTTTTTCTTCCATCATGAAGGAAAACAGTTCTGGTAAGTAAATTGACATTATTCTATTCTGTTTCAAAGGTATCATTTGTATATTGTACTATTCAGCATTACTGATGAACTAAAACCTCAGTGGCAAAATGTAATAACTGTTTATAGTTTATATAGGCAGTTACTACGTTTTTTCACTAAGATGATGTGTTGTGATTGCCCGCTGGCTGTTTGGCCATCAACGCAAGTGGTTAAACAACTTCTGAAGAACAGCTAGCATCCTAGCATTGTTTACAAACATGAAAATGATTGTTACAGAATTTTCTTTTATTTTAGGTTTTGTTAATATTAACAAAGAGTGACTCTTTTAACTTAAAATCCAGTATATCAATCACTATTGAAGGCAGTGACAATGAAATTTTTTCTTCATCTACATAAGGAAAATCAGCTTCTGCAACTCCATTTGGAACCTCGGCAGATTGATGCCCCATTTAGTATTTCTTGTGTTTATTTCGTTCCCTTTACAGTGTATTGTGTAGACTGTGTACAGTTCTCCATTTTTACTGCACATGATTTCATGTCGTAATCGATGTACACACATTGTAATTTTAGAGTGCAGGTGTCACAAGACTAGATAAATTTACCAACACTTTACTTGTTTGATGTTTCTTGCAGTTGAGGCTGCCATCCAAACAATTTAAAAAATAAGGGTTACTAAGGTCAGAGGTTTAAATTTGGCTTGTTATTTTGTGTTTATTCAGTGTCTCTACAGTCACACACTAAGATTTCACAGAAAAATTCTGGGATAAATCCCAGATAATGTCATGCAATTTTCTTTGTTGCTAAATATGAAGCCTGTGTTTTCAGCATTGATGCAACACACTCATCTGGTTGTGGCCGGATGATAAATGACGATCATCGAAGGCCTAACTGCAAAGTCAGACTCAGTCTTACAGGACCAAAATTAGCAATTTATGCACTAAAAGATGTGTACAAGGGTGATGAACTTCGGTATGACTATAAAGACACAACAGCCTTCTGGCAAAGGGTATGTAACAGTTCATTTTTAAACAGAATGAACTACTTTTGAACATACTATTAACCAGTTGCTAACTTGGTGCTAGAAAACATGAGTTGAATGTCTGTGATTTTAGCACGTAGATTTTATGCATCCCCTCTGTTTGTCTGTCTGTGTAGGTATCTTGGGTCAAGCCCTTTCAGACGAGGTCAAGGTCGGACACATCATTCAGAGTTTGTGGGTTCGAATCAGCGGAATTTGACTGTGACCTCCACAAGCCCATCTTTTGGTGCAAGTACTGGTCAGAACTCCAGGAAGCGGTCATCAAGAGTAGTTAATATAAGTTACAAGAACTTGGTTCTACAAGAGATGTTAAATAAATAAGTTTAATCTAATTAAACTAATTCAAAGTTATCTAAATATTACGTTACTGAAAAAGACAGGAAAAGCCAAGCAGTGAACAATACTTTAGGTATGCATGCACAAAATGAAAGCATGCCTGCTAAGGAGAAGTTAAAAATAATGGTAATTGTTAACATGCTAAGTGCCAGATACACAGGCCTTGGCTGAAATGGGAGAGTTGTGACATTGCAGTTTGCAGATATTTTCCTCAACAATAAATTGTCAGTTGGTCTGTGGCTAGTAACTGTGGAGCAAATTACTGGTATAGTTTGCTGAATGTTCGTGGTAATAGAACTTATAGGGTGTCGATAACTGGACTGTGGTCCTTCCTTAATGAAAATCACATTAGTTGTTACAACGTAGTTCATTGGACAAACTTTATACATGGGCACCTGTGCATATACTGAGGCAACCAGTGAAATGTTGTGTTATTTGTTGTAATAGTAGACAACATCTGAACGCGAATGATCGCTTAAGATGTCGATGTTTGCTCTATACCTGGTGTCTTAATTCAGACGATAATAAAAACCTGTTTGAAAAATATTCTCAATGTCGTCATTCTGAACAAACTATAATAAACTGTGAGAATACTGTATGCAAACATTTACAGAATATTTTGGCGGTATTTTAAAATGCATTAAGATTATGAAAGAATTTGTTGTATGGTTGAGACCTGTGTACCTGAAACACTTAAAAAGAGAAGGGTTGACAAGTGATTTGCTATGCCAGAGCACTAATACTGACCTTCCTGCAAGTAGCTATACTCTGCTGTATACATTTGTGTTTAGCTTACACAACAAAAGAAGGACAACAGTTACTGCTTGAAACCCTATCTCACAAGTTTGTATAGTATATACTATGCTTTATTGTAGAGAAATCCTCCTAGAAAAAATATTTATACATGTGCAGGTATGTTGTTGAAGTTCTGTTTGTTAGCTCACTTGAGCATTAGACAAATCATCGTGGAACCTCCTTTGCAGCACTTGGCAACAGAAATAGTAAACTTATTTGCATCTGGTGATAACACAATATATTTCCAAATTTCTGGGAGTACATTCAAGAAATTTTCAACTTGGCTTGTGAATGGAGGAAAATAAGGACCTTTTACATCATGGAATAAGTCTTTTTCAAATGGACAAATATTTTGAGTGCTATTGCAACAAAAATAGTAAAATTATATGTGTTAAAACACTCCTGTCCCTAAATCAGTAAATCAGGTACTTCTGTAATACTTGCAATACTTCAGTGACTTGTTCTAATACTAGTCTGGAGCTCTGACTTTGAAATGTCAGAAATTGCAAAGTAGATTGTTCACTTGTTACAGTTCAAAAGCTGTTTCTGTTTTGTTTGAACTTTTCCAAAGTAGTTCAGACATCACCTTGTTTTAGCTATATATAAGAGGGACCGGAAAAGTAGATGACATGACCTCTTACTGCACCTATATGATAGGGGGACAGTTACTTTTCAATCAGTTTAATTATCATTTTTCAATATATATTTGTTACCTTTTTTAAAGTAAATATAATATAAAAATGACAAAGTTATTTTAGTTTGCTAGAAAATATTACTTCTATAGCTATTTTAATCACTAAATTACCTCCCTTTTTAAGTTGATCACTAATAAAGGGAGGTATTTTATATTTTAAAAAATAAAATGTAAGTGAATACATTTGTTAATATACATAATATGTTGAATATAATTCAATAGTTTACATTTATATATTGCAATTACATTATATCTGATATATAAATAATTTCTTCATTGAATAGTAAACCATAAATATGTTCACTTGTTACAGTTCAAATCATGATAAATGAATTTGGATCTTGGGTGCACAGATTCTTTCACAATGTAGATTTTTACTAGCATTGAACAGTTAAGTAAAGGAACTTAATGGAGGGAATGAAATTGACTCACGGGTATATTTAACCAGACATACTTGGAAGAAAAAAGAATTTCAGTTTACCAGAATAAAGTAACTAAGGATTTGAATTATATGAAATAAAGAACATCAAAATATGCGAGTGTGATAGTTGTATTGGAAGGTTGACTCTTAGTCTATTGTGAACTTATTTTTGGCTGAAATTATGAGAGTGCAGAGGGATGAATCACTTTTGGTCATATGTAGCATATCTGAATCTTCAATCAAACATATCTTTAAGGTGCAAAACATATTGATGACCTGGTAACAACTTGAGGACTTGTACTATGATGAAGTCATGGTAATATCCCTTGTGTATTTCATGGCTAATGGGGATGGCATCTCTCCTTCCATCCGTAATCTGTAACAGATGTTTAGATGGCATGTGTACAACATGTTAAGTAGATTTGTTACAAGTGTCACATTTAAGCAAAAAAATAATGAAAGATGGGTGTTATACATGTAGGATGTTACATAGTGAAGAACTAAGTTAATACTGCACTATAGTCTCTCTCATCTAAGAGGTTTACATCAACATTTAACTGAACTGATGAAATGATTGGCTTTATTGGTAAAATAAATGTGGTTTGATAATCTATAAAAAAAGTGACCCTCGGGAATTTTAAGCTTTTTTCAACATTTTGCTAGTTTTCTTATACAGGTACAATTTTATTTCTCCATGGAAATATCGCTTTCGTTTACAGTAATGCCATTGATGTCCGTCCCCCATGAACGTCATTGTGGGCACTGCAGTTTGGAAAAGCGACGTAATGTCTTTTGCATAAAGATCCATGGGGAAAATTACAAATTTGCCATTTTTGACTCGAAAACTCACTATATCGAAAAATTGAAAAAAACTGTCTGGAGATATTAATGTTCCAGTTGTGTTAGTATATTTTTAACATGTTTGGCTAAACATTCTCTTAACCAGCCGCTGAAACTGGTTGAGTGAGACAGACTTTAATAAATAAAACTCTGAAAGAAGCAGGAGATGTCACAGAAACATTTTACATTCTACATTGGAGACTATTGTCAGCCACAGAAAATATATTTTGGTTGTAACTAAAAGATTAATGCAAGTGGCTACAATGATTGTTTCTTGCAGTCAAGAGTGTTATTACCGTATGCGTAATTAAACCACCTTCTTAAGGATTTGCCACATAGCTGAAATTTCATGAGCACTGATGAACAATACCGTCAATGGACATGTCTGAGGATTTTCCATATATTATCATGAGTAATACCTTTGTATCACTACTGAATGAAATATTTTTTTTTTTTTTTTGAAGAAACAAGGACTTTCTTATTGTGTCTGTTGTTCATTGTCCATATAATTACAGCTCTGTGACGGCACCTTAAATGAGACATAGTTACACTAAAATTATTTGCATTTCTTTACAAGACCCTGTGGAGAAGAATGAAAAAACAACAGAAATGGATGCCGGTGGTGAAAGCAGTGTCAACAAGTTGAGGACACTATTCAAGAAACAGAACAAAGTAAACAAAACAGTAAGAAGATACATACAATTTAATACATGTATTTATATTAGATTTTTTGTGCTTAAGTAACCAGGTCCTCACAAAAACTTGGTGTGTGTAGATATTTTGTATCACCAGAAACTATGCTTTCATTATTCAGAACCTTCCTGTAAGACAGAGGAATCTACTGATTTGTCTTTGTTATATGTTAGACCACCAGAAAATGTACTTTTTTATTCCGAACCTTCTTGTAGGTCAGGAAAAACTTACAGGACCCATAGAGGACGATAAGATAGAAGAAACTGAAGTAATGGATGCCGATGGTGAAAACAGTGTCAACAACAGAGCTGAGGACACTATTCAAGAAACAGAACAAAGTAAACAAAGCAGTAAGAAAATACATACAATTTAATACATGTATTTATATTTTTTGTATTTAAGTAACCAGGTCCTCACAAACAGCAATTCCGAAAAAAATGTCCCATTTCAGAATTGAAAAAATAAAAAAATTATGGTTTGCGGTTTCGTAGAATACCAACAATTTCATAATGTACAAGGTGTCAAGTTTAAAATCTGAAAATTCCACCCACCAACTAATTTGCGTTTCAAAGATATGAATATTTATTTATAAGGACCTAAATTTACGAGTAACGGAGGTTAATTTCTGGTTCATAAGATTTCTTGGGCAATGTATATGTCATTTGATACAACTAATGCACATTTTCAACACATCTGTACTCTACAAACCCTGAAGATAATAAATGTGCTATCAATCCAACTTAGACAAAAAGTTGCTCTAGATGTGCCTACTTTAATATTGCATTGTTTCCCAACAAACGATTTTTATTTTCTTCTGTTAATATTTTTGTTAGCTAGATGAAATTATTTCAAATAAGGTATCTTTAGTTATGCAAAAATAAAATGTCAGAATGTGGTCAAAAAGAAGGTGTCATTTTTTTCTGACAATTCATTCAATTATAATGTAACCGTTTGTGATTTTCAAACCAGGTGATAAGTAACGGATGTTAAACTTTTGAATCAAGTAGTTTTATTTTGTAATATTTATATATTATAGATTGCACAATCTTTTTGTTATCATAATGCAACAGTTAAATGATACTCCCGAATCTGTAACGGAACAGCTGCGGCATTTTAGAAGAGAAATTTGATACATGTACTATGTTTACTATTTCTTGAAGAAATATAGAACATTGGGAATAAAACCGATACGAACTGGTGTGATCGTACAGACCACTACTTTATGGTATTATCTATTTAATATGGTTTATGTTGTATTGACAAGTATCATGCCTGACAGATATCTTGCTATTTTTGTGGTTGTGTTTTCACATCGCGTTTTAGTACAAAGACAGTGTTGTACATATAATGTAAGATAATTGACTTAGTACTGATAAGACAATATCACCTTTCAGATTATTTAGTATTCAATTATAGAAAGAATTAAGAATTTTTAAAACTTTTTTTTTAACTTCTAGCACACATACATATAATCAATTTGGCCAGGTTCGCGCCACTTTCCGTCCGAACAGGTGTAGTATTCTGGCGGTCTTAACATAAAAATTAGCCTGGTGACCCATAAATTTTTAGCAATTTTTATGCTCACAATACAATTATCTATACACAAGAAAAACAGGAAAAATTTCTATGAAAGATTTTTTTTCAAAATTTAAAAAATATTCTTCACTATGGGTATTTTTCATTGAAAAAAGTTCACAAAAGTAAATATGAAACAATATTTTTTTTTTCATTTATACCCATTATTGTAAGGATAAAATATTACAAATATGACTAGAATATTAAATAAGTATATAATAAATTCTGTAAAAAGAAAAAAAACCTTATTGTGCTGTCTTGATGAATATTTTGGTTGGTATTTATAAAAAAGCAGAAAATTATGAAAATGTTGAAAAATCGCTGGCAGTTTCAGCAACAGTGGGTGTATTCAAAACAATTTTTCACAAAAACAAGCCTGGTGACCTATTTTTTTTATTTGTTCATTGATTTCAGCACAAAATTTCCTATCATATATGTGAATTTAAAAATATTCTATGAAAGGAAAAAAACTATAGGAATTCTCTTTAAATGAATTAATAGAGATTGTAACGGATGTTAAACAGAGGACAGTGCTTTATGTCGATGGCAGTATAGATATAATTTTAAAGTCGGGAACTAATATTTTAGTTCAACGAAAAAAATATTCATTCTTAACCAGGTATAATGACGCATTTATATATCTAAAGAAAGTTTTATATATCCTGTTTAAGGCAGTGATCTCAGTGTTTCGATAAATTCTTTTTCAGGAACTGATATCAATGTTTCTACATATCCTGCTTCATTGGGTGATCTCAATGTTTAGGGCTTACATATATTCCGTTTCAGGGAATGTTCTTAATGTTTTGATACATCCTGTTTCAGAGAGAGGTCTCAACGTTTCAATATATCTTGCTTCAGAGAGTGGTCCCAGTGTTTCTATATATCTTGTTCCAGGGAGCGATTATAATGTTTCTATGAATCCTGTTTCAGGGAGTGCTCTCATGTTTCGATATATTCTGTTTAAGCAGGGTTTCAGAAATCCCATGTCCGAAGCCCGGGGGCTACCATAAAATTCTGTCGGGCTACTAATTATTTTCAGAGCGTTTCCGCCGGGCTACCTTGAAACTCCGTATCGCGTAGCCCGGAAATCAATAATTTACTCTTCAAACATTAAATTCAAATTGATAGTTGTCTTTAATCCCCTTGTTTATCGAGAGATACACGCTCGAGGCTTTATCTTACCACCTAGTGTCACACTCGGCAAACAATTAACCTTTTAATCATACCCGCAGGCAAATGTTTACAAAAACATGTGCTCGCGAGATTTTAGACTGATCCAATCACGTCAAAGTCGCTGATCGATAATGTTCACAACAATATGCAAACCAGTCTTAAAATTACGTCATTTTACCGCCACCTGCCAAAGTGTACTTTCGATTTCGCTGACCTCAATATTTATCGAGTGATCAGAAAGAGCAGACATTTGATTTTGAGGCAGTGTAGTGCTTACACCGAGTTTATGCTTTTCAGTTTAAATACTTGCCTAACATGCAAACAAATTACCCTTGATTTAGCAAAAATCGGCGAGTTTAGAGAATTTCGGAAAAACATAAATTCGGATAAGTGAGTACACAGTGCCAAGAAACTGAGAGACGTTATGTACGCAGTACTAGTCCTTTTATTAAAGTAGACATTATAAGATGTTTAGAATCAGACAGAATTATGTCAACTTTAAATAATTTTGAGATAAATTACAATTCATACTGCTCTAAGGAACTTGCAAGTTTATAAAAAAAAAAATTGGCGTTCCTTTTATACTGACATGTTGCAATAATTATCAGGAGAAGATTTCCCAGTTTAAATACATGTAGTTTTATCTTTAGAATCAAAAAGGAGAAAAATGAGTAATGATAATTGGTATTTAAGAGAACAAAATTTACAACAATGTTCGTATAGCTAAAATTATAAAACCCTATTAATGTAATCATTCCGTCCCACTGTAGTATAGAAGCACATTGTAAATAAACAGAAATGGTCTTTGCCAAATTAACTTAAATGTTCGGGCTACCAGACAAAAATATTGGTAGCCCAATGGGCTACCAATAAATTTGCAGATTTCTGAAACCCTGGTTTAAGGGATGGACCTCAATGTTTTATATATCCTGTTTCAGGGAGTGGTCTCATTGTTTCTACATATCCTGTTTCGACGGAGTATTCTCAATATTGTCAGTATTAGGAGCAAGTATTGCCACTGCACTGTGATGTTTAGAAACATGAATTCCACAGCTGGTTACCTCATACTGCCGGGTCTTGGTTTCGCGTACTATGTTACTTTTCTCAGCTTCAGCAGGTAAAAGAAACAACAGAACTACAAGAAATTAGTTTAATCATATTTTATTGCATATTTTCATTATATACATAATATACACATATCTAATACTGAAGTATGAAAATAGCAAATGGGTTGGACTTTAAGTTATACCAACATTATAAGCAGCCCTTCCCACTGCGTCAAATAATTGTAGATTAAACTAATGGCGGTTTTTATAATTTGAAGAAATAAAGAAAAACACATTGAAAAATGTTTCAATTACACAAACAAAAAAGAAAAGAAAAGTGGAAACAAAGAAGGGAAAAAATGATTATACAAAAACTATGGTTGTACTTCTGTTACAATGCCACCAACGCGACCGACCGCACCCCCCCCCCCCCCCCCCCCACGATGCTCGACCCCCTGTTGAATTAGGTACTACATGTAATCTGTGACCAGGAAGCGCTATTATTATACTTGTTGATGAAATCGTCCTGTATTTTTATGTATACCTGTACGTCATTAAAGATCTTTTCATTTTGTGAATCAGTCAAAGTATCCGCACCAAAAAGAAGTTTGCGTGGGCTTAATTGATGTAAAGAACGAGTACTTTGAAAGAGTTGTAGTCTTGCATTTCGAAACCGAGTACATTTGAAAAAGAAGTGTTCTGTATCTTCAATTCCATCTCAACATGCGCATATAGGATCATCTCTGAGATGGTTTGTAAAAAGGTCAAAATTTAAGTTGCTGCACCTATTTCTCATGCGTGCGTGATGAACTGAATGTAATCTTTTTCCGTATAAAAAGTATTTAGGTACGTTTGGTGGTTTGAACATATTTTTTAACTGGGATTTGAAAGAAGCAAGCGTCGGTGATTCACGGATGCTATTATCGAGTTCGTTCCATAGATTCAGTGATGACGGGACGACAGATTTAGAGTATATTTCAGTACGTCTTGATAGCTTGACGAAGTCAGAATTGTTTCTTAAGTTATATGGAGTCGAATCTTCATCAGAGTTGGGGAAAAGTTCCCTAAGGTATTCTGGCAATAGACCATTCTTATATTTGTAAATCAGATTCAGTTTTTGAATTTTTCTACGATCTGACAAGGAGACCCAACCTATTTCTTTTGTAAGACGTTCTATTGATACGGAACGCGTGAGACCTGTCACTATTCTGGCAGCTTCATATTGAATTTTGTCCAGAGAGTTCTTTTCATATTCCGTGCAACTGTCCCAAACAATTGATGCGTATTCAATAAGAGGTCTTAAGTAAGCTATATAAATTTGATTTAGTGTAACGCGTTTCAGTTTGTATTTTAATTGACGCATAGACCCGAGCACTTTCGATGCTGATGCCAAAATATTATTGATATGGTCATGCCATTTGCCATCTTGGCTGAAAGTAATTCCTAGATGTTTATGATGGGCGACAAAACTATTTGTTTAGACACGGCGTTAATTTCGCATTCAAAGAGAAGTTAGAATACAATCTTGGAGTAGAAAACATGTAACAAGAGCAAAGCGCACATTTAGAACACTTTCACACAGGTGAAAAATGAGTAAATGAATCACTGTCCGCAATTTAAATACATACTGCGCAAACACTAGAATATCAAAAAAATTTAGTCTGAACGAGCATAGTTTTGTGACACAGTGCCCCCTGTTATAATACAAACCGATTGACGCTCTCCATAAGTTTAAGTCGTTACCCATTTGGGTATAGCATCACATGAATACAGAATCGGAGCGAAAATCGGTTAATGAGAGCATTTGTATGTAGCAATTCGCAGGACAACAGTACGAGAATCGGGGTAAACGGGAGCGTAGGACGGCCGGGCAGCACTTCGGAACACCACAACAAGAAGCACAATATCAAAACACAGTTCATACTTCTAAATTTAACCAAATTGAAATTTAAAAGAATTTAAATTAAATAACCCAGAAATAACTCAAGGAACTCTTTTAAGGAATCTAGTAGATAGAAATTAGAAATTTGTTATATCTTTTTTTATACTGATATAATATGGAGTTCAATGAAAAGCGTAATTTACGAGAGTCAAAAATCTTTTTTGCATAATTGTAGCTTATATAAGAAAAAAGCAGAGATCAATTACAAAATCTTTAGAAGAAAGACAATTATTGTTAGATTTAATAAAAAAAAATGTTGACAAGTTTTGTCCCTTGTATGAGATAAACAGACATCGCGCGAATGCGAAAAGAAGTGTTATCCATTTCAATGTGGATAAATACAAATTACAAATCAAATTGATATAATACATATGAGCGTATACATTATTCAATCATCTATATACATTTATATACAGTAAACATGATAAACAAAATACTCCTATATAATGGCCGCCAATTTTAAATTGCCACGCCAATATGTGGCAAAAACAGCAAGTACTTCTGTACATGCTATCTTAAAAATTCTTTCGCAAAAGTAAAGTATTTCAAATTCTCTTGCACGCCATACTTTTTAATTTGATTTGATACCACCAACAAAGCAGCAGTCAACATTAAAATCTTAACTTTCCCATGGGAAGAACATATGATAATTTTCCCATGGGAAATCCACTTTCCCATGGGAAAATTATCATATGAATTTCACATGGGAAATATATTTGTTTCTTAAAATGATAAATCAGTATCTCTTAAACTTATTCTACACTAGGTACATCATAAAATGACTTTGGAAAAAGTTATTTGTCATTTTATCATTTTACAGATTTTCCCATGGGAAACCGTTCCCATATTTTGGCCATGGGAGGACATTCCTAGGGGAATCATTTCCTACGGGAAATATTTCCGATGGGAAGACTTTTAAAATATTCCCATGGGAAATATTTCCTACAGGATATATTTCCCATGGGAAATATTTCCGACAGGAATGAATTCCGGTGGAAATATTTGATATAAAATAAGTCATGTGTATAATTTTCCAAAATTCTAAACTGAATAATACCTTTACAGATATGGAAGTCATCGATACTATCGTTTAAATTGGCATCAAATTGGAATTCTAACACGATCCGATTTATTTTCCTATTAAACAAAGAAGGCAGAAAACAGTAAATTATTATACAACTGTTCTGACGTCACAATTATTACGTCATGGCGTCAAACGGCATAGCGGCGCGCTGGAAAAGAAACCGATTGACGTGCAAATATTTAATGAATGTCGTCAAGGATGTACTTA
>NW_026459279.1:0-2009 GCF_021730395.1 Mercenaria mercenaria | reverse complement strand
TGAGCGGAACTAGTGCTTCCCTTCTTCCATCTACGATTTTACATATAAAACATATTACAATCGATCGAAATAATAATCAGCGGAACCATGTTTTAATTATCCAAACAATACTAGTCAGTTACACGCTGCGTGGATAATTCACTCGGACAAGACTCGTGGAATTCTTTCGCAGGTGTAGGCCCTATACTCTGCGTATTGTTTATATAATTTTTATGTTAAATATGTTTATGCTAGATATTATTTCAAAAATAAACGTAGCTACATATGGTTCGCCCTCAAAATTGGGAATACAGTAGTAACATGGATTCTTTTAATTTAATGTTTGTTGTTACAACAGTAATAGAATAAAGAATGTTGTTACCGTAACTGCTATTAAAACCTAAAAGCAGCAAAACTGCAAGTACTACTCCAGTGCAAACTTCCGGTGATCCGTAGGTTTATCTACTTCAAACTGTATACATTGTATAGATGTTACATTCTTACTAAAAGCTTTGTTATTTTTCAGCTTTGTAATTATTGACATTTCATACATTCGCAATGTGTAACTGCTGTAACTGCTGGTAGTTCTAGCAGTTAACTGCTGTAACTGCTGGCAGTTCTAGCAGTTAACTGCTGTAACTGCTGCAACTGCTAACTGCCAACTTCCTGCTGGTTAAAATGACCCACATCCTCATGGTATAGAAAATTAACTGATATGGCGGCCAGGGTTGGTATTGTGGAGAAAGTATTGTTGACGAGACGACAAAATTTAAGTTAAGGCTTGTAGAAATTTTGTTTTGTTATATTATACAAAACAAATTTTATTTCTTAAAACGCAAAGGACCACCGTTGTCTAGCGTTCGTACAGCAATTTATTTAGTCTTTCAATTCTGTCTCCATGCCTAATAACTGGAGAGTTGTCGTGTTACCCGAATATATTTCATTGAATGACGATAAAAATGCTGGCGATGACAATAATGATGACTGAACGTTTTAACCGAAAGAACGATTATCGTTCTTGCTGACATTTTGAAAAATATGATGAACTAGTGTTATACCCGTATAGAAAGACAAGAAAAACTGATGACGACGACGGTGACGGGATTATGATAGCGATGATAATGATTACTTTTGAACGATAGTCATGATGATGATGATATTAGAATTTGACAGGCCAGCTATAATAATAATAACGTTTATATTTTGAGATAGGCAGTACTTTAAATCATCGTACATAATTCATATTCTTGTTTTCATATCTTGTTGCTGATAACCGTCAATAATCATATTTAAACTTGATTTTAGCAAATCATAAAAAGATGTCTGTTTGTGCAGTGGACTAAAGCGCACCTATGAAAAATATGTAGATACAGACTCGCTATGATTTCAAGTTGATATGATTGACTCGGATTTTTAAGACACACCATTGTCATAGGTTGTAGGGCTTGCACGATGTAAAATACCTGTAGGGATAATATGACAATAACTATTCATGTGAAATACGAGCATTTAAGTCATTGAAATTCTTATTCAATATAACTGCAAATATTTTTACTTTATTGCGTTTTCTCTAATTACGCCATTTATTAAGTACTTCGTTACAGGTGCGGAAAGGATATGATCGTAATCTCAAGTATTGTGTACGTTTTAGCTCAATAACTTGCACAAAATCAAGATGGTGTGCTAGTCATTTTGCAAAACGATATATTTCTACTTTACAGAGATACTTTAAAAAATGCTAGGTTTTGCTTTAGATTGCAAGTTTGTCAACAAATAACACTCAATAAGTTAATAAAATATGTAGAAATCTCTTAAAAAGAGCTAGTCAATGTGTTGAAATTAGATCTATGTTATACACACTAGCTGACGTCGAGTCACTAACCCCTCACCGCTGTAAAACCGAAACCTTGTTTGGGGTATAGAAGATTTTTCCTGTGAGAAAGCCATCCTGCTGCGGCTTGTTGAAGGTTGTTGGTTCTATCAAGGTGTCCGTCGGTGCCTGAAATAATGCTCGGAGGGGCACCTGGAGT